>NW_016816467.1:500121-518104 GCF_001698545.2 Rhinopithecus bieti | reverse complement strand
AAAAAAAAAAAGTCCAACCCCATTTTTCATGTGTCATTGTTATCAACAAATTTTAAAACAAGTAGATCAGAAATCACATTACCTTCTAAATATTCTTCTCAAAAACATCAAAATAACAAGTTTCACAGTAAAAAGAAAACTTGGAAAGCAAGTTCTATAGAATTAGAAAATTAATATTCTTGAAAAATATCTTTCAATTTTCATAAAAGCTTAAAAATGAAAACATTTTATAGTTTGTTCTCTAAGACCATTCAGACTTCTTAAATACGAGTTTACAGAACAATGTCAATTTTAATCAAACTTACTAAATGAAATTGAAATTACCAGCATTTCATTAATATTTGGTTAGGACACAAGGACAGTTTCCCTAACCTCATCTCTTGAAAATATGTATTATATATGTGCTTTGTTTTTGAGTAAACATAATCTTAGAATTCATTGCTTTAACTAAAGTAAATGAAAGTGTCAATGTAGTGAGAAAAAAGGAATTATCTCAAGAACATCAAAATACGTAAAATCGAAACTAAAACTGCTTTTCGAGATCGATTAAATATCTTTTTACAGCACAAAATCACTATTCTTTCCAAATAATCTTCAACAGAAAAAAACAAAATTAATACCTTTTTATAACTTAACTGTACAAAAATATACTAACGTGGAGGTCTTCAAATCCCTCCAATACACACAAGATGCCAGCTATGCAAACAAAGCTTCAAAAATAAACGCTGGTCCAACAAAAAAAAAACCCTGCAATTTCTAATAGCACAAACTCTTGACATAGCTATTATATTACTATTAACAGTTCAAATAGCTAATTAACCATTGCTATCATTTCTATGACTACAAATAATCCATAAAGATTAGGTTCTATTTGTTTGTTAGACTATAATAAAAGAAAAGCCAGACAGATTTCACTAAATTTGACAGTCACCCTTGGGACTTAAAACATAAGCAATGTGAGGTATACAAATCACTTCAGGAATACCTTGAGCAGCACCTTAAAACCATAACCAGTCAACCTAGAGCCACTGAAACAAAATCAGGCCAACATGACTTACCAAATAGAAGTGACACTTTATGCCATTTCAGATAGAGAAAACAATGATTTAAAGTAGACTGAGGCCTGGCTTGGTGGCTCACGCCTATAATCCCAGCACTTCGGGAGGCCGAGACAGGCAGATCACTTGAGGGCAGGAGCTTCAGACTAACCTGGACAACATGGCAAAACCTCATCCCTACAAAAAATACAAAAACTAGCCAGGCGTGGTGACACACACCTGTAATCTCAGCTATTGGGAAGCCTGAGGCACAAGAATCACCTGAATTCTGGGGGTGGAGGTTGCAGTGAGCCAAGATCGCACCACTGCACTTCAGTCTGTATGACAGAGTGAGATTATGTCTCAAAAAAAATAAAATAATAATAATAATGAAGTAAGATTGAAACCAAAGGCACAAAAGTAAATTCCCATTATACAGAGACAACCTAGGAGATAATACCAGGCTAACTATGTAAATAAAAGCATAAAAAATTAATACTACTCTCAAGCCATGCTAAGACAGGCCACTTTCATTACAAAAATATATAGCATTAAGCAAAATATTATTATTACCAGAAAGCATCAGGAAATACTTACATCCGCTGAATTAAACACATCTGGCAACAGAAAGTTAAGAAGTGACCACAGCTCATGCAAGTTGTTCTGAAGAGGTGTTCCAGTCAATAATAGTCTATTTGTAGTCTTGAATTCCCTCACTATTTCTGACAACTGAAAGAAAAGAACCAAATACACCATGAGAATATTCTGCATATTACATTATTTATAACAGCAAAGACCTGGAACCAATCCACATGCCCATCAATGATAGATTGGATAAAGAAAATACGGCATATATATATCAGGGAATAGTATGCAGTCATAAAAGAGAATGAGTTCATGTCCTCTGCAAGGACATGCATGAAGCTGGAAGTCATCGTTCTCAGCAAACTAACACAGGAACAGAAAACCAAACACTGCATGTTCTCACTCATAAGTGGGCACTGAACAGTGAGAACACATGGACACGGGGAGGGGAACATCACACACCAGGGCCTACCAGGGGGTGGGGAGAAAGCAGAGAGAGAGCATTAGGACAAATATCTAATGCACGCGGGGCTTAAAACCTAGATGATGGGTTGCTAGGTGCAGCAAACCGCCATGGCACATGCATACCTACGTAACAAACCTGCACGTTCTGCACGTGTATTTCATAACTAAAGTTAAACAAAAAAAAAATCTGTACTTTAATCAAATTCTTACAGGAAAGCTTTTCACATCTAAGTATCAAATTACCTTAGATTTTTCATTCTTGATCCTGTGAGCTTCATCTATTACTAAGTATCTCCAATTAAATTTTTTGAACACAGACTTCTCTTTAATAAGCATTTCATAAGATGTTACACATACGTCCCATTCTCCTGGTAATAAAACGTCTCTGACAAAAGCAGCCTGTGTAACGAGAAAAAATTACATCACACAGAAATAAACCACGCATTAAATTTACTGATGACAAGTAATCTAATATGTAAAAGGAGGTGGGAATATCAAAAAGGAGTAGCTATATTATGCAAACGTTTAGAATCAGTTTTCTTAACACTGAAGTAACGTCATCAATCATTTAAATGTCAGAACCATTAAGTTTTAAAAAACTGACAGGCCGGGCGCGGTGGCTCAAGCCTGTAATCCCAGCACTTTGGGAGGCCGAGACGGGCGGATCACGAGGTCAGGAGTTCGAGACCATCCTGGTGAACACGGTGAAACCCCGTCTCTACTAAAAAATACAAAAAAACTAGCCGGGCGAGGTGGCGGCGCCTGTAGTCCCAGCTACTCGGGAGGCTGAGGCAGGAGAATGGCGTGAACCCGGGAGGTGGAGCTTGCAGTGAGCTGAGATCCAGCCACTGCACTCCAGCCCGGGAGACAGAGCAAGACTCCATCTCAAAAAAAAAAAAAAAAAAACTGACAAAGTTAACCCATGCAAAATTCAATAGACACTTAAAATGGCTTTCTGCAATTCCACTAGATATGGATATCCTTAGGAGACAGGTTTAGACAAAAAAGAGGGAGGTTTTAACATAAAGGAGGAGGGCGGAAAGATAGTTAGCAGTAGTAGGCATCTGCATTCCTTTCAGGTTTGTAAATGTATTAACACATTCCTAACAGTATTATTTTAAAGGTAAGAAAACTGAAGCAAAGAGTGGTTATTAAGTATTTACCACTCTCTGGGCTCCCAAACAAACAAAAATTGATAATTTAAAATACCCAACATAACTAGAAAAGGAAAAAAAAAAAATCTAGACTTATCACTCACAGGTAAATGAAGGGGAAATAAAAAACAAGTACACAGCTATTTAGTAGAGTCTGAATAGATTTCCAAATCTGAACTTTACATACTAATGTTATTATTTCCATCTCTTCTTCCCACAAGGATGTTGTTAACTGATCGAAATTTTAACTTATTTTGTTAGATACCATAATAAATCACCAAATTACTATATATGACTAAACCGTCTTTAAAAATCGTAATTCTATGACTATTACCACTACACACGTTCATCTAAAAATGTGGCTCCTTAAATTCCAACCAACTCACATTTCAAAACATCTTTTAAAACGAGAAAATACTTCTAATGAGAGCAAAACCACTGATTTTATACAATAAAATAAAATATTTTATACAACAAAAAAGTGATTTTATACAACCACTCCCAAAAGGGAGAGAAACACAATATATTCTTACAGCTTTCTACAGTTTCCAGTGTCTTCTTCCCAGTATGATTTTCTTTTTTCTTTTTTTTTTTGAGATGAAGCCTTGCTCTATCGCGCCATCTCGGCTCACTGCAACCTCTACTTCCCAGGTTCAAGCAATTCTCCTGCCTCAGTCTCCCGAGTAGCTGGGACTACAGGCCACGCGTGCCACCACACCCAGTTAATTTTTTGTGTTTTTAGTAGAGACAGGGTTTCACTGTGTTAGCCAGGATGGTCTCGATCTCCTGACCTCATGATCCGCCTGCCTCAACCTCCCAAAGTGCTGTTTTTTATCCACCAAGATGATGCTACAGTTGTAAATATTAATATTAGCGAAGATCCCGTTGCTTTTATCCTTCCTTCTGCTATACCCATACTCAAGCCTGAATTCAAATTATTTTGGCATCAAAAATGCAATGAAATACTAGAAACTTACTCTTTGTTCTTTATCTCCTATCAAACAAACAGATCTAAGTGTTGGTACCCATCTCTTGAATTCACTCATCCAGTTGTGTAACGTAGACTTAGGAACCAAAACCATATGAGGACCAGGAATGTTTCTATAATGTTTCATGTACCCAAGAAGAGAAATTGTTTGAAGAGTCTTTCCTAGACCCTAAAAGATTTCAAAATAACCGTGAAGCAATGAAAAACAAAAACATTATTTCACAATTATACCTCCCAACATACAGAGATAGATATTTAAGAGAAATACCACATATTTATAATAGTTAATAAATGGCAAAAACTTAACATATGTCAAAGTTTGTAAGTGTTATGTCATATAATCTTCACAAGTCTCCAAAGGAGGTATTATTATCACCTGCATAAGGCCCAGTTTAAGTGACATTCCCAAAGCCATCTAGCAGAGCTAGCATTGAAACACGTTTCTTTTGACTTCATACTTTCTTCAACCAATTAAACGTTTTAGCACTATAGCAATAAGGAAACTTTTTAAAACATTCATTACATAACTAGTAGTTAACAAAAGATAAAATGTTTTATAAGAACTGTACAAGCTACCACCTGGAAAAAATGCTTATTGTTTATAAACAACTAATGACCTCACTTGTGTTTTACAGAACTGGAAGGAAACAAATCAGTGTACTATAAAAGTCATCCAAAAACATGTTTCTCAAATGTACTGTTTTTAAATTTATTATATTTTCACAGATGGAAATTTCTCACAATTAAAATATAGATCACACGCAATTAAGGCAAGCTGCTTATACCAGTTTCAGAGAGGATCCATTTGTTAACAGTTGTAGACTGTAAGAAACTTTTGTCAATTTAATGTATAAGATATTTTAAATACAAAACATACCCTTCAAAAAATCTACCAACACATACCATTTCATCTGCAAGGATACCATTGATGCCATTCTCATACAAAGAAATGAGCCAGTTTAATCCTCGGACCTGATAATCTCTCAGTTTACCCCATTTTACATCTAAGAACAAAAGAAAAGCACAATACGCATTTTAAGGCAAGAAATACAAGGCAATCTCTTCATCTGGGCCTACAATATCTACTGACTTCATTTTCATTACTAAGGGATTCTTGAAGAATAGGAACTGTGCAAGTTCCAAAGTACTACAGGTAGCTGCCATGGTCTGAAGTGGATACGCTGGACATGGAAGATAACCAAGTGCAGGAAACATGACTGCAGGAATCAGAGTACCCACTCCAACAACTCAGTTCTTACGTTACCCATATACTGCTCCGAGAGACTCTTTGGCCTCTTGTCTTTTTAATGACAACCCAAGTGTTCCTAACCAAGTATTTTCAGCTTTCATAAAGACCAGATACAGGTTATCTGGGGATTTTATTTTCTTTCTAATAAAAAAAAAGGAAATAGGAAATTCCTAAGTTACTTTTCCAATATATCTTATACATTCCAATGTGCTCTCTTTCAGGGTATACTACTTATTTTGCTCCCCAGAATAATTACCAAATATACATAACAGTCACCTGATTTTCTTTTTTAATATGTACACAGCGTACCCCTCATTTCCTTTTGAAAATACTTGAGGATAAAAGCTAACCAATAAACAAATACATTTCACAAAATATTAAAACAAATTAATATAAAAACATCAGAAAATAACTAAGCAGATGTGTTCATGAAGTACCTTTTTTAAAATAAATTAGTTTTCTTATCTGGGACAAAAATAAAGCAAAATGATCCCTAGTTTTACATATACTTCAGGGCAATAACAAACACAATGACATTTTATATAACTTTGAAATACAGCACTACTGTCGTATAATATGCTCTCATCTCCATCAAAATCTGAAGTTTATTTCACAACCAATAAACACCTAAGATTACTAAAAATTTGCTTCACAGATAGTAGCCTACACAAATCCAAAACATTAACCAAAGGATGTCTCAAAGGGCAATTTTTTAAAAAATCAAGTGTGTTTAACATACATGATGGTGAGTCTTCAAATCGAGTGCAAACATTGGTTGCTTTGGAGCTTTCTGTTAATAGTTCTTCATCCTCCTCTTGCTCTGTTCTACGGTGTCGGTAACTGTTAAGATGAAAACAAAATTACCCGATTTGAGTTTTGGCTTTAATTATCAGCTACTATTTCAACATCATAGTCAAGTGGCTGACCAAGATTCCACAAAATTAAATTTCTAACAGGCATCAACCAGTAAACAGTAGAAAATATGAGTAAATTTAAATCTGCAACATTTTAGATAATTATTTAAAATATACATTAGTTATTAAAATATAGCAGTATTATAGATTAACCACAACCCAATAAACTCAAATATGATAGTCAAATTTCAAGAACTATGTAGTCAGAAAATCTCAATATTTGAATTTTAAAGTGTACACCTTTTTAAAAATCTTTCTGCCAAGGGAAAAAAAGTTCCAGAAACCACATGTTTAAAACTGCAACTGTGAGCAAAAGGGGCAGCATGAGGACTCAGAAATTTAAGCAGTGACCAGGGATTAACCAAAATATTTTTAAGTACACATCTAAATTCTACATCCTAAGAGAATCAGATATACCCCCTTGAAAATTGATTTTCTCAAGTTTTAATACTGTCAATTAATCTCTAAAGGGCTCGGTTCAATAAAACTATTAATACTTACTCCCCAATTCTGACACTTTCAACAAATATTTTCATCTTATTTGGAAAAAGGCAGATTCTGCCTCTACTGAGACCCCTGAATCTAATTTGTAACTTCATTTCTACCAAAACTACATGCGTGGTAAAAGGATAACTGGCCTTCCAAGATAGAAGCATTCCTCAGAAATTCAAGGGCCTTCTTGTTTGTTATATATGCTTCTAATCATAATCAGTACATCCTAGTCTGTTATTCCTTGTACTTCTCTGCATTCTGAGCCTATGAAATTGAGTACAAAGATCTACTTCCATCCCCAATTTATTCTCCATAAACTGGGAGATAATTTTAACATTTTTATAAAATATCCTTTATAGTTACTCTCAAAAAGCTCATTACAGTGGTAAAACTTAAAAGTTGAGTTGTCATTTATTGTTAAAAACTGAATATAATTGTGAATGCCAAAAAAAAAAAAAAAAAAAAAAAAAAAAAAAAAAAAAAAAAAAAAAAAAAAAAGAACAACGTATTCCTGGCCAGGCACAGTGGCTCATGCCTGTAATCCCAACACTTTAGGAGGCCGAGGTGGGTGGATCACTTGAGATCAGAAGTTCGAGACTAGCCTGGCCAACATGGTGAAACCCCATCTCTACTAAAAATACAAAAATGAGTTGGGCTTGGTGGCGTGAGCCTGTTACCCCAGCTGAGGTACAAGAATTGCTTCAACCCCAGAGGCACAAGTTGCAGTGAACCGAGATCACACCACTGCACTCCAGCCTGGGTCACAGAGTAAGACTCTGTCTCAATAAAAACAAACAACAAAAAGATTTAAAAAAATGTATTTCTGATACTCAAAGACAATACTATCACCCTCATTACTTTAGGTAAGTTAGCTTCCCATTTAAAATGGTTTCAAGAGTAAAGAAATCTGTTAACTAGGACTCTTTCTCCCCAGTAACACTATATAACACATCAAGCCGAACAATGTATTATGTATTTCCAATTAGGATAATAATAAAATAGAAAAGAGTAACAGAAGTGTTTCTTTTCGAGACATCATATTGACTATCTCATAACAATATTCATTACAGTAGTTTCCAGTTTCACACCATGACACTAATGATATTTAAATATCTGCAAACTTCTGAAGTCTGAAATATTTTAATAAGTATTAAAATAGTGCTTTGGTCACAACGGATGAGAAATAAGATATACTGAATGAGTGAAATACCCCAAATAAAAGGTATTATGCTTACAATGATAACCCCTTCAAGATGAAGCTCATACTTCCCTTTCAACAAATTGTGTAGTGAATTTAACCTTGTTGAAATTTCTTTTAGACAATCTTTTGTACTTTAATTACTAATCACAGTTTTCACTTTGGGAATTTTACACAAAGCCATTTCAGGGAGCCAAGACTGCCCTAAATCTACTATTACTAATCAAACATCTTATTTATCCAACCAAGACAAAAATTCTAGAGAATTTCCAATTCAACATGTAAGAATTATTTTCAACAACCACCAAAGGGCGGCATACAACCTGACACTTCAATTTATATAAAAACAACTAAGTATGCAACAAAAAGTTTAAACAAGCTGCTGTGATGTAAGTCATCACAATATCCCACACACCACACTTTAGATAAAATACCGTCAACATCTGTATGTGATGGAGGAGCTTAGAGCACACCCAAGTCAGATTCAAATTCAAGTCTGGATCATTTTTCAATGTGATATTAAACAAGCCACTTAACCTCTGCATTTGCTTCCTCTCTGAGGAATGACATGACATCTGAATTCTATACTCAGTATGATTGTTACAATTCATAAACTGTGTAATGCTACAAAAAATAAGGCGTTATACAGTTCTATTGTTCTCTTTTTTTGTAGAGATGGGATCTCCCTACGTCGCCCAGGCTGCTCTCATACTCCTGGACTCAAGCAATCCTCCCACCTTGGTATCCCAAAATGCTGGGATTACAGGCAAGAGCCACTGTGCTCTAACCAATATGCATATTTTTATATACTTATACATTTATGGCTAAATCATGCCAAGTCAAGCAAGGCCAAATAAATAATGGCACTAAAATAATGTTTTAAGTTATTTATCATAGTGATTTTATGCTTCTACTGAAGACTATCAAAAATAAGTTTGGTTGAACTATGAAGTTTAAACTATTACTCACTCGCCAACTGATAGTAAGTTCTGCTTCTCATCTTTTTTTATTCGTGGGCGCCCTGGTTTCATCTTCAAAGGTGAAGTTGGAGTCTTCTGAGCAGCAGGTTGAATGAAATGTGCAAACAGTTCTGTCTGCTTTAATAAATACTCGAATCTATTTGCCCGGTCAGTTTGCTGAAAAAAAATTTAAGATACATTTTATCAGAGTATCAATTAAAACTTCAGAAATCATGCCTCCATACAATGAACTCAGCCCCCCCCCCCAAAAAAGAACTACAGATACATACAACAACATGGATGAGTTTCAAAAGCACTATGCAAAGTGAAAGAAGCCAAACACAAAAGACTACATGCTGTATGATTCCACTTAAATGAAATGCTAACTAGTGACAGAAAGCAGATCAGAAGTGGCAAGAAGGTGGGAGCAAGAACTGATTATAAAGGAGCAGGAGCAAACTTTTTGGGGATGATGGAACTACTCTGCATCATGATTGTGACGGTATTTAGATAAATATTTGCTAAAAGTCATTGAATTGCAAACTTAAAATTATTTTACGTCAATAATACTTCAATATAGTTGATTGGAACAATTTTTAAAATATTAAGAGGCACTGTGCAACACAAGTGAATTTATTCAGAAGCTAGAAAAAAATGTGACAAATTTTAAAACGATATTGGGCTTGATACTATTCCTTCATTTTGTATCTGCCATCTGCCCCTTTGAATGTTCCCTATTATAAAACCGAGAGAATGGAAGACATTTACTTGGGTAAAAAAAAAAAAAACCATTAAGAGTCTTGAAGACAAATTTTCATAAAAATAATGAAATTGAGAGCCATTAGGCAGCCTTTATACAGAAACAATAATGGTTTGATGAAACAAAGGAGAAGCAAGACAAGAAAAGCTCAATAAACAGGGAAACCAATTAGTCAACATCTTCGTCTATAAATGTTTAAAATGTCAGTTTGGGAATGAATTACAAAAAGACAATTGCCTAGCAAACACAAGAAGTATCCAAATGCCATAATGTTGTAACAACTATGTATTTTTAAAAGGAACACAATCATTTTTTAAGGTCACACCAATGTAAAAACTGAAGCCCGACTTACTATTAGGAAGGCACATGGTTATAGTGTTTCATTGGGTCACAAATGGCAGTCATTGCAGCAAATGAATCTGCACAATAACAAGACTGAGAACATGCTAGAACCCCAGTAATGCCCTACAGATGACAAGCCTCCGCTATTTATGTTTCCCAAAATTACGGACTGTTTTTACAGTACTGAACAAGATACATATGTGAATGCAAATTTTACATAATTACATTTCTTAATTTATAGATAATGAAAGATAAGTCAAGAGCATGCATCTAGAAGATGTTTGGACCGAAAAAAATAATTATTGTGATTATGTTTGGAATCAAGAGAAACTGCTTGAGAGAATTAAAAGGTTAAAACTGAAATGTCTTGAGGGAGAAAAACTAACAGAACCTAAAAAGCAGAACAAGAGAGTATGATTAGCAACCTGGAAGAAATCAATTACAAAATCAAATGGAAATTAAAGTGAATAGCTTTGGATTAGCTTCTTTCTCTGAGACAGGAAGAAATGAGGTAGGACAGTAGAGCTATACATATGTTTGAAAAGAGAAAGAAAACAAAGACAGGCCTGCAATTCTTTGTGGAGGAAGACTGAAAATGAGGGCATGGGAGAAATGGAGAAGAAAGACTGATCAGAGTGGGCACATTTTAGAATGGCTAAATGAGATTGACAGGCAATAAATACTCAAAAGTCCAAGAAAATAAAAACCATACACTTATTCTGGCACCAATCAGCACTAGTATTTAGTTTTCTGAAGTAGTACTCAGCATTCTGGGTTCAAGAATGAAGAGTGGATAGTGAACTTATCTATGGTTAGGAACTAGCAGATGACAAGGGAGCCTGCTTAGAAAAAAACTGTTCAGGTGAAGATCACGATGTCAAAAAACGAAATGATGCTGGGAGACTGAAAAACCTGGAAGAAATGAGAAGAGTTCCAATAAATGCCACTAAGAAAATGAAAAGCATTGTAGAAAACCACTGAAAAACCTCCATTTCTCAGTCAAATTTGTGTCCTAAATAATACTTTGCAAAACTGTTAAGAAACTCAGAAGGGGCCAGATCATAAGAAAGGGGGCAAATAAAGAAGCACAAAATAATCCATGCAATAATAGAAAAATACTGAACAAGGGTGATATGGAAAAAAGAATAAACTTGTAAGTAAACTTATTATTAAAAAGTATGCAGTAATGTCATGGACATCTTGAGTATACCTGAAGAGGAGTTTTCATTCATTGAGGTAACGCTAAGATATGTTAAGTAAAAATTATGAATACAGTTTTGGATATTCTCAAGTAAGAGGTATGAATAGGATTTTAAAGTAAATGAAAATATTGATAACAGGCTTCTGGGCTAGAGGTTAAGTATTTGAAAATATTCAGTTTAAATATACCAGGTAAAAACCAGTAAGAATCAAACTGTCTAGGAAGAAATGTTCAAATTTTAATAAGGAAAGACAAAGGAATAAAAAAGCAAAGAGGATATTATCAAGGGAAAAAAAAATGTCTTTCAAGGCAAGTCAAGATTTTTGAGGAATGGTCAACAATATCAAGCACAAATCAAGAAACTAAAACTGAGCCTCAGAATTGGCAATTAGATTCACTGGTATAGTGTCAGAATCTAAACTATAAAGAGTTAAAGCAGTATTAAAATATGTAGACTGTATTCAAAATAGTATTCACTTTAAAAAACAGAGGCAAATCTATTTTCTCTCTAAATTTGATAGCAAAAAAGGTGACAGCTACATATATATATGTAAACTATGTAACAAATCAAACCTCAAGATAAATCATTTATAATTTACATAGTATTATATGCACATAGAATACATATCATAATTTTAAGATTTTGAAGTTATTTAAGAGATTCAAAAATATTTACTGATTTGGAAGAGAAAGTCAAAGGAAAAAAGTATGTTTTAAAAAATACGTAAGATCTGCTATGTGCCAGATATTGTTCTGGGTACTGAAGACAGAAAGAAAGATTAAAACACTGTTCTTCCCCTACAGGAGCACACTGTGTAGTGGTATTCTTATTTAATACATTGTTATTTTAACTTTTTAAGATTTCAATACAATTAAATGAGTTTAATTCATATAAAGCATTCAGAACAGGGCCAGATATGGCATACATTCACTGTTAGCCACTAATATTATTATTAAAACTGAATTTAAAGTTAAAGCTCTGTGTAGGTACTGTTTAAGTCAAGTCATAGTTTTGAGAAGTTTCTTAGACGATACAGAATGTGAACTGGGACTTGAATGACTCCAGTATAATGTCATGTTCTTTTTGTAAAGATCGCATCTATAATATAAAAATGCTGTGAGCAAGGAGCATATTTCTCTTTTTGGTAACTAGCAGAGTATAATAATGCTAGCCAGGTGCAGAATAAACATACATTGAGGAACTATTCTGGTCACCTCACTTCCAAGGTTAAATTTTTAAAGGTGTTGTTAACATAACCAGATAATGACATCATATTATGTTAATTCATACAATACTTCCATTTGGTTTAAATAGACACATAAGATACGGAAGTTATAGTATTCCACATTACACATATTTCAAATGGATATCTGTGCCCTAATTACAAAATTGAACAGATGTTGCTACGGTTTGTGTCCCTCTCCAAATCTCCCATGTTGTAATTTAATCCCCAGGGCAACAGTGTTGGGAGGTAGGGCCTAATAAGAGGTGATTAGGAAAACATTACTGTCATTATCTCAGGAGGAGGTTATCACCAGTGGGCTTGTTATAAAAGAAAGTTCAGTCCTGTCTTGCTCTCTTCTCTTGGCCTTCCTCCATACAATGACGCTGCAACAAGGCCCTCAGCAAATGCTGGCCTTGACCTTGGACTTCCCAACCTCCAGAACTCTAAGAAATAAATTTCCTTTCTTTATAAATTACCCAGTCTGTGGTACTGTTGTAACACAAAATGGATTAAGATAGACGTTTAGTACATTTAATCACCTAATAAAAAGTTTTCTTTATAGACTCTATTCATAAGCCTAGAACATACCATTTTTTCTTCATAGGTAGGATCTGGTTCTTGGATTTCTTTTTGCTTTCCAGGTGACGCATCATCAAATACTTCCTGCTAGAAAGAAAACATTAAATAGAATTGGTCTTCACAAATAGTAAACTACCATTACAGACCAATTTCTGCCCAAACCACATCTCTAATAATATATTCTCACCTCAAACTTCCTAGAAACTTAAATGGTTGTCATCTAAACTAACAGAAAAACTGATAAAATGATATTAGATACTATGGGGATAACAACCTATTTAACCCATATAAACTGGATGGTTGTTGCAAAGATTAGAACACAAGATTATCTTCATCATCCTAAAAGAAAACTACATTTAATACAAACCAATCTGTTTCTCTTTTCTGTAATAACCATGAAACCAAATTAAACAGTATAAAATATGGGGAAAAGTTCCCTTTTTGTCACAAAACTACAGTATCTACTATGCTACTACACAAATGTATACAAAGAAATCAGGATTAGTCACCCTGATTTCCATCTGGAATATTACAAAAACTTTTTCTCCCAGCCTAAATTGAATACTCTAACTACAGTCTGAGTCCTAAACTAGTAATAAACGTTATTCTTGCAAATGTATTTATCCTGACATTCATATGTGACAAGCAACAAAATCAACAACTTCTACACTGCAAAGTTCTATTCATCCATTAAAAAAAATCAGCAGAAGTATAATCTTCATTAAAGATGCACAAATCTATGCTTAGCAATACACGCTGTAGTAAAACTATCTGTGACCAAGAGGTTGTGGGGAGAAGACCTGGTATGGTACTGGAATAAAAGGTAAAATGACCTTAAGTCAAGTATAACTTCATTGTTAAGACCCTTGGCACTTGTGTGACCCTATGCTCATCATAAATCTCTGGTCTCCATATGTAAGTGACAAAGCCACCTACCCAGTCGTTCACAAAATTCAAAAATGTCATGAAATGCAACCTACAAAAATAAATTGTGCTTTCCAACAGTAGTTATTATTTCTTCCATAGTTTAAAAAAAAAACAAAAAACTGACTTCCAGGCATTTTGACATCATATTATTGGCATATCAATCTAGTCAACAGAGATGAGGATGAACACAGAAGAGTTCCACATTGCCAAAAGGATAACTAAAAAACAAGTTGCTCCATTGACCTGTTAGTATCATGCAAAAAGAAAAAAAGTAACTGAATACATCGGGAGGCTATTTCTGGGAAAATCAGCTTTGCCACACACACACACACACACACACACACACACACAAAACAAATTCATGAATGCTGAGTTTATTCTGTGATTTTAGAAAAACACCTTAGATCATACTTCCAAACAAGAAAAAGGCATTTATAAAATATTCATTTTCCAAGTGCAAAACAGATTAAGTTGTGACATATATTAGGCATGTGTGCTCAAACTTAGTTTTTATCATGAATTGCAGTGATTCTGAATTTTGTTAAACAGGAAACTGACAGTACATTTTAAGACAAAAAAATCACACTATGTCAACAACAAAAAAAAACAGAACAAAATGAGTCAGTCGGCCGGGCGCGGTGGCTCAAGCCTGTAATCCCAGCACTTTGGGAGGCCGAGACGGGCGGATCACGAGGTCAGGAGATCGAGACCATCCTGGCTAACATGGTGAAACCCCATCTCAACTAAAAATACAAAAAAAAAACTAGCCGGGCGACCTGGCGGGCGCCTGTAGTCCCAGCTACTCGGGAGGCTGAGGCAGGAGAATGGCGTGAACCCGGGAGGCGGAGCTTGCAGTGAGCTGAGATCTGGCCACTGCACTCCAGCCTGGGCGACAGAGCAAGACTCCGTCTCAAAAAAAAAAAAAAAAAAAAAATGAGTCAGTCATAAGATGCATAAAAAATAAAATTCCTAATATTTCTATACTAGGAAGGTAAAAATAACTATGTTATTCAATAAATTGAACTGCCAAATACGTTTTTTTGGTAAGAACACGGCAGAGCAAGATGGGTGGGAAAAGGCTCACTCTGAAAGGCAGACCTGAGTTTTATCACAGGTTCTACCTAGCAGAACTCAATTTCCCCATCTGGCAAATGAAAATATCACTAATTTAATACGGTAGTGATAACATCTATACTCACATTTAAACTTAAAATCAATTTTCATTTAAAATAGCAACTTCAAGTCAAAAAAGTTGACTTGCTTTCGGCGTAAAATTACTCTGTCTTCAGATATGAACAAGACCTCTGGTGAAAATTTATTTTTCCAAAGTTTGGATGGCAGACCCCCCTTTGAGAGAGGCTGAGGATAACTACAAACAGATTTCTGTCGAGAAACTACACAGTTACACACAATTGCTTTGTATCAAACCCCTTAAGCCTTGGAACGGGAATTCAAGTTAAAGAGCCCTGGTAACCCAAAAGAACCACCTCCTTAAGGGAAAAAAAAGACAACACTGAATATATTTTAATTTGAAAGAAATCTTATCTTAATCACTCAAAACTACAGGAACTATCAGGAGTTCCTACGTCACTAAACCTGCCCTCATACTAAAAGTTCTTTAAAAGATTACTAACATTAATGTTACTTAACCCCAGCTACCCAAATAAAACTACTGTGCCAAATGCCTCAATGGTAAACTACGCTCCCATTTCCTTACTGTACAATGTGCGTCAAGACTCATCTTCGGAGCAGTATTACTTTCATTCTAAGGATAGGAAAATCCCAGAAATCTTTGGGCTCCGACTTACAAAATATTTCAAAACAGGTCGAAGGCCAAGGATAACAATTGGAAGGAGCAATTACTTTTTCCCCAGATATTGCAAAGCCTGGAAGCATATCCAATTTACCCGCCTGGCAGTTTCCTCATCTTTCCAGCCCCTCAGTACTGTCAACATCCCCTGGCCAACCCAAACCCAGAAGTCTCGGCAGCCAAGTGGTACTAATTTTTTTTTTTTTAAGGCCAGAGGCCAAAAAGAGAAAAAGTGCCGGACTGAGAGCCGATCAACTGCGCCTGGTTCTCTAATTCATTCCTACACTTACTCATCCCCCCTAAATTCGATGGGGGATCCGAGACAGCCGCTGCTGCCTCGGTTGCTTCCCTTCCAGTGGAACAGTGCCTGGGAGGGGCTTCCTCTCCCTTCACAGAAGCAGCTGCGCCCCGCTTATCCCCACTGCGCACTCGGCCATCCAGCTCTCGCCATTGTTTCTGCCCAGAACAGATACCGCCCCCGCAAGGAACGGGAAGAAGAAAAGGAGGCCCCAGTCCTCAGACGCGCTGCTTTTAAATGCCTCCTTCACCCCGCCCATGCATCCCGCTCCTAAGGGGTCATCTCCTCGCCCTTCCCCGAAGTTTGGTGGAAACTAAAAACCACATTCAGAGGTAGGAGAGGGAATTATGGGAATCTAGTGAGAAAAAAACGATGGGTCTCCCTGGGCCACGGTAACCAAGAACATCTGTTCATTGAGAGCGTTCAAAGATTTGTCAAGATTCACGAAAGAGACAAGTAATTTCAATGTGAGGAGCCGGAAATCCATTTTGCTTGGCTCGAATAGGTTAAGAACAAGGGAGCAAGGGTGAGAGCATCATTTCGTATCCACAGGGTGTGAAGCTGAGTCTGGTGCAGAGAGAGAAGCCCGGCTCTGCGTCCGATCGCCACGATCTGGCAAGGGAGCCAGCTCCTCCTCCCCGCTGCGCCCGCTCCCCACGCCGCAAGCCGCCCTCACCTCCATCTCGGCTTCTGCGGGACCCGCGCTGGCCGCAGACGCAACCGCCTGCGCAGCGACGCCCTCGGGGCCGCCTTTGTTGCTGCTGTTGCTCCCGCCGCTGGCGGTCGAGGCTGCGGGCTTGGAAGGCGCGCTCTCGGGAGGCGGGGGTGGCGGAGGCTCGGCCGCGGACGACATGATGTTCCGTGTGCGTCACCCGCTGCTGCCAGAGGCCGAGTCCGGCGGGGATGGACGGGGAGGCCTAGGCCTGGGTGGCTACGTCGCAATAAACTGGTGGAGGAGCGAGACTCCCACCCGAGCGCTCCCCCGCGCCGCGCCTCCGCAACGGGCCTGAGCCGGGCCCAGGAGCTGCACACTCCCAGACGTTCTGCTCTTCCGCGGGGCTCTAGGTTCCACCGGCGCTTACCTCACGGCGGGAATCACGTCGACGAGGATGGGCGGGGCCAGACGGGTCACTGAGGTCAAGGAAGGCGGGCTGATTTAGAGAAGGGCGGAGGGTTGGGGGAAGGGAAAAGGAAAACGAGAGAGACTGAGGCTGGGAAAACGCTTCGCCGCCTCCTCCTCCTCTTCCTCTGGCAGATATCATCTAGCTCGCCAGCATCCAGGACGACTACCTACGCCACCGACTTTCAACCCTCGCGAGATTTCTTATTGGCTCACTGACTGGGTACCGAGTGCGCATGCGCACACTGTCCTCCTTGCCCTTGGCCCCTCCTCCTCACCCTTGGCCCCTCCTCCTCCAGACCTCTAGCGGGTTCGGGAGAGAAGAGTAGGGGGGACCCCGAGGGAGGGCTAGGAGGCGCAGGTTTGTGCGTCTGCTGCCTGGCAGGACGCGAGCTCAGTGTTTTAGGCTTTCGTAAGGGCTCACGGTTCTCGTTGTGTCTTCTGGGCCTGTCTGGGATCGGCGGCACGACTGGAAAACTTGCCCGAGTTCTGTCTGCGCTGCCCATTCAAACTTGGAAGTCTTGTGTCTGGCCCCAAAACTTCTGCAGTATCCGCTTAGAGGCGTGACGCCACAGCCTTAACGACGTTATGGTTACCCCAAATGACGTCTCAACTGTTTTGTTAAAAAAAAAAGAAAAAGTCCGTTAGTTTTTTCTTTATGGTTTTTTTTTTTTTTTTT
>NW_016816467.1:486674-497835 GCF_001698545.2 Rhinopithecus bieti | reverse complement strand
TTTTTTTTTTTTTGCCTTCTCAGGTTAGCTGCGTCAATTATTTCTACATATCCTCTTTAAGCACAGAGTTAAATGATATTTCTTCTGAATTCATGTACTAAAGGTAAGCAAATAACATGCACACTACCATGTAAGTGAGAAACACAAATAGTATGTGGGGAAGATGGGTGGTATGATGTAATCTTTTCCTCAAGCATCAAACATTAAAATTAAAATGCACATTCTCCTTAAGTGTTCAGCACTCATTTTGTATACTGCCTTAGTCAGCCTTCAATGTAGCTTAAGGGCCTTGTGCATTCATCTCCTACAAAATTTAAATACATTGTAGTCTATTTGATAACAAATCTGCGTACTACAGTAGATTATCTGCCCAGCATAGGGTCTTACTTATCTTTTTTTATTCGTCATATTCAGTATTCTATAAATGTTTGTTGAATAAAGGAGGCACATTTTTCAAGAGTTGAGGTTTGAGCTAACTGGTTATGTTGAATTCCAAACAAAAAGGATCTCCTTTAAATATATAGCCTGCAAATTTTTTAACTAATGAAATAATTCTTTAATTGACATCTGGAAAAATGTCCCCACTGCACTAGAAATGCTAGTTCTTAGACTGTAAGGAAATGTCTAAGGATATATGCAAAGATAAACACCTACAATGGTGTTCATCATACTCTTCATATGTAACTGCAAAAAGCTAACAGCAGTAGGCTGAATCCAGTATTAAAAGTTACGTCTTTAAAACTGTCGTACACCCAGAAAATGAACTATTAACCTTTAACAACCGTTAATGTAGAATAATGGTTGTTTTGTTTTGTTTGGTTTGGTTTTGAGACAGAGTTTCTCTGTCGCCCAGGCTGGAGTGCAGTGGTGTGATCTCGGCTCACTGCAATCTCCAACTCCCGGGTTCAAAGGATTCTCATGACTTAGCCTCCGTAGTAGCTGGAATTACAGGCGTGCACCACCATGCCCGGCTAATTTTTGTATTTTCAGTAGAGACAGGGTTTTGCTGTGTTGGTCAGGCTAGTCACAAACTCCTGGTCTCAAGTGACCTGCTCGCCTAGGCCTTCCAAAGTGCTGGGATTACAGGCGTGAGCCGCTGCACCCAGCCCCAAAGAATGTTAATTTATAAAGTGTTAACTGAAAAATTTTTTTTAACAGTTCAGAAATGTAGGTACAAGTTGGAAGCATATTTACAAAAGTATTGAAAGTGATTGTTGCTGGTATTTCCTAATTATTTTTTGCTTGACTGCATGTTTTTCATTTGTATAAAATGAATTTGCCTTTTTTTTTTTTTTTTTTTTTTTTGACAGCAGCTTGCTCTGTCTCGTAGGCTGCAGTGCAGTGTCCCAATCATGAGTCACTGCAGCCTCAGCCTCCTGGTGTCCAGCAATTCTCCCACCTCAGCCTCCCAAGTAGCTGGGACTGCAGGTGCATGCCACCACACCCAGCGCATTTTTGTATTTATTGTGTGTAGACAGGGATCACCATGTTGCCTCTACTGGTCCTGAACAACAATTAGAGCTCAAGCCATCTACCTGCCTCAGTCTCTCAAAGTGATGGGATTACAGGTGACAGCCACTGTGACAGACTGCTGAATTTGCCTATTATTAAGAAAACTTTTTTTAAAAAATTTCAGCTTTGCTAAGGTATAATTGACAAAAATTGTGTATATTTAAGGCATGCAGTGTGATGTTTTGATATATAAACATGTTATGAAGTGATTACCACAATCAAGCTAATAAGCATATCCCTGCCAGCATGGTGAGAACATTTAAAATTTACTCTCATCAAATTTCAACTATGCAAACAGTATTATTAACAATAGTTACCATGCTGTACATTACATTTCCAGAAATTATTCATCCTGTATAACCAAAACTTTGTATCCTTTGACCAACATCTCCCCATTTTTAGAAAACTTATTTTTAATTTTAAAAAATGTTCTTTCACCGAAAAAAAAAAATATATGTGAAAGGGTAAGAAAGTAGCATCTAGGGTGGAACCTGACACATACTTAATAAATACTTGATGAATAATTTTTTGTATTTACATTAAATAGACTAAAACATTAATTTAGTATTCAAAATGTTTCTTCACTTTTTATAGTCTTAGGTAGAAATATTGGGTCTTGGTCTGGAAACCCTGAAGTTATACGTAGGTATATAAATGGAAGGATCTTAAGTCTGATAACTATTTAAAGAAAGCAATGAATAGCAAGGAAAACAATGCACATAAATAAATAAAAATTGCATCCAAAATGGTGATTGTCTTTTAACATGTGCATTTATATGTGAGTTTCCCATATGATCATATGAAAGCTGTATTAGAATCATTTGGGGGGAAATTATAGAGAAAAGATGGAAACTAGAAAGGGGACACAGAATGTTCGGACTCAGTTATCTAGCATAAGTGATAGAGAAAAAGATTTTTGGCAGAGTTGAGAACCAGAAAGGAAAAGCAGAGAAGAGCTACGGAAAAGACAGGAAGCCTAGAAACAGCTACAGGGACATTAGCTGTGTTCCTCAGGCAGATAGCAGTACTAATATGGTGGCCAAATCACAAAATCCTGCTAAAAGGCTAAATCTAGCAGCTACTTGTTGAATTGATCACATAATATAGAATTCATGTGTTGGTAAAAGAGTGGGTTGGGGAGCAGGCAAGCCTAGTTTCCAGTGCAGGTTCTAAAACTTAGTAGCTGTGTGAATGCAGACAAGTTATCTAACCTCTTTGAAATCAGTTTTCTCATCTTTTTATTATTATATTATCCTAGCTTTATTTTGAGTTAATATTCTTATTATGATGTCATAAAAATGAAATGAGACAGTACAAGGTTCATGATACAGTGCCTGACATATAGTGAGCTCTCCGTTCAAGTGTCAGATAGTCTTATCCTTGAGAATCATAAGCCTAAAGTTCAGAGTCTAATTGAAAGAAGAAGAACCAAAGAAGGAGGAGGGTAAGGGGTTTGGTAGCAAGAAAACACCAGAAAGGATTAGAGCTTTAGCTATGTTCCCAGCAACAGAATGCTACAGTGTAAAATAATGTTAGTGTTCTATCTTCAATATGTATATACACAGTTTACACCTAAAATTTCCTCTGTTAGATTTAATGCGCTAGAACAGCATGTACAGTACAGAAATACAATGGAACAAAGAGATGTTGCCAGAGGACAAAAATGTGCCAAAGAGCCAGGACGCTCTCAGCATTGTATCCTTGAACGGTAACAGATAGGAGTTAATGTTTTCTCAAGGACAAAGAAGAAATGCAGCACCTCTCTTCTTTGCAACTCCTTTTGTCAAAGCCTAAGAAAAAAAGTCTGATTACTGCAAGACAATAAAACCATATTGAGTTTGTATCTAAGAATGGGTATTTCCAACACCGGATACCAATGATTACACCTTGGATGTATCTTTTTTAGAGTTCTCCCACATAGGTCATTTGTCAGTGTACAGAGATTTCAGTTAAAGAGAAACAACAACTGTACTGTTAAATAGGTAAGGATATATTCCCTTAATTCCCCTCATATTTAGTCACCAACTAAATAGTGGGAGACTTTATAGCTGCTTGGTATGTACACATATGTTTATATAGTCAAAGTTTTTCAAGTTTTCTCTGCATTTCCTCCTGCTCATGAAAAAATAATTTCTTTTTTGTTGGACTGGTTATAGGTAAAGTATTCCTAGAAACTCAAATATTATGATCCAAAGTTAAATTTTATCCACCATCTTTGAAACCTTTTTGAAAGAATAAACTACAAAACTTCAATTAAGAAATTAGAGATTTTTATTTAGTTCTTATCTCATTTATTAAAAGGAACTTCAGACAAAGGAAATTAGGCAGTCTTTTGCTCAAAATATTGAAAGTAAAATGATAGAAAAGATACATCATTAAAACATTAGTAAACGGAAAACAGGAGTGGCTATATCATCAGATAAAGTGGACTTCAAAGCAAAGAAAATTATGAGACAAAGAGGGACATTATATAATGATGAGAGTATCAAACCAGAAGACATAGCAATTTTAAATCTATATGTACCAAACAACAGCTGCAAAATATGTGAAGCAAAAACTGACAGAACTGAAATTAGAAATAACAAATCCACAATTATATGTGGAGACTGCAGCATCTCTCAACAACTGATACTACAACTAGGCAGAAAACCAGCAAGGGTATAGAAGAACTTAACAACAGCCAATAGGATCGAATTGACATTTATAGAACACTGCACACATTTTTTTTCTTCTACGAAAGTAGGACTATACACATTCTTTTCAAGAACCCACAGAAAATATAGCAAGATAGACCATAAACCTTAACAAATTTAAAAGATTTGAAATCATACAGAGTGTGTTTTTTAACCACATTGGAATCAAACCAGAAATCAATAACAAAATGTTACCAGGGATATATTCAAACTAAATGACATGCTTCTAAATAATCTATGGGTCAAAGGGAGGTCTCAAGAGAAATCAAAAAGTACATTGAACAGAAAAAAATACAATATATTAAAATTTGTGGAACACAGTTAAAAGAGTGCTTAGAGGGAAATTATACACTAAATGCTTACATTGAGAAAAAAGAGTAGTCTAAAATGCAAGCTTTCACCTCAAAAACCCAAAAAAAGCAGAGCAAGAATAAATCCGAAGTAAACAAAAGGAAGGAAACAATAAAGGTAAGAGCAGAAGTCAATGAAATTAAATATGGAAAATAAAAAGCAAAAACTGGTTCTTTGAAAAGATACATAAAATTGGCAAATCTCTAGGAAGTCTGACAAGAAAAGAAGAAAGGAAAAGAGAGTGGGAAAGAAGGAAGGAAGGAAGAAACAAGGCTCAAATCACTAATATCAGGAATAAAACAGGATCTATCATTGTAGACCCCGAAAACATCAAAAGAGTAGTTAGGGAATACGACACACATAAATTTGACAACTTAAACCACTTCCTTGAAAAATACAAGCCACTTAAACAGTATAAAAATCATTTGAATAGCACTATAACTATTTAGGAAATTAAATTTAGAGATTAAAAACTCCCAAAAAAGAAATCTTCAGGCACAGATGGTTTCAATGAAAAATTCTACCAAATATTTAAAGATGAATTAATACCAATACTATGCCATCTCCTACAGATAATAGAAGAGGATGATACACTTTGTAATTAATTCTATGAAGGTACTATATCTCTAATAGCAAATCAGACAGACACTACAAAAAAAAAGAAAAGAAAATGACAGATAAGTATCACTGATGAATTCAGACAAATCCTTAACAAAATATTATCAGATACAATTAAACAATGTGTAAAAATAATTGTGCAGCCTGACCAACTGTGATTTATTCCAGATATTCAACAATGATTCAATATTTCAGTATTAGTCAATGTTGTCTGCCATATTAACAGGCTAGAGAAGAAAACTCACGTGATTATATTGATTGATGAGGAAAAAGCATTTGACAAAATTCCAACACCCATTTATGACAAAACTCTCAGAAAAAAAAGAGAAAACAAATAGAGCAGAACTTCCTCCTCTTAATAAAGAGCATCTGCAAAATACCTACAGCAAACATTATGTTTAGTGAGATTGAATCCTCTCCCTCTAAGATCTGAAACAGGGAAGGTTTTCTGCTTATACCATTCAAATTCAACACAGTGCTGAAAAGGAAAAATAGAGATCACTGAAATTATCTTCAAACTGACAAAATAAGACTTTTGTTGAATATCAGAATAATGACTCAATTTGGCCAAATACAAATTTATATTTTTCATAATCTTTAACCATAAAGTGGAAGTAATGCTAGTTTATTTGATCAATAAACCAGTATTAATTTAGGAAAAACATTCCCAACTAAAATTAGTATAGGATTGCATTATACTTAACATCGATAAATTAGATAAGACATAGATGACTTTATTAAAACCAAAAAATTAGTATTGTTTGCCAAAGATTCACCTAAACTTTGTGAACATGGCTTCTCTACTTGTTAGTTTCAGTAAGAATCCTTTTCTTTTAGATTTTAGCACACTTAAATTGCTAGAAGTTTATTATTTTCTGGGAATTTTTGGATTACTCAATCTGTGTGTCTCTATTAGTCAATCAGAACAGGCCCCTTTAACAGTTTGTAATTGAACTTACTGATAACATCCTGAGATGGAAAACATTACACACTCACACAAGGAAAGTGAAATTCTTTCTGAATTATAGACACACAGACAGAGATAGATAGCACTTAGGGTTTTAATTCTAAAATTTCAGCCATTGGTCAAGAGTAAATACAATATCACAATAACTTTCCAGTTCAGATACTAAAGAGCTGTTCTTTCCTGATAGGAAATTCTTAGTTGATTTGAGCCCTAAATAGATAAATTGACAAACCAAAAGACTAACAAATCCAACACTTTGTTGTCTCGCACTCAGCAGAGAATAGATCTTTATTAGCCACAAATTCTTCTACAGAAATCAAATGGTCAGATCATAAAAACCGAATTGCCAGTTATTGCTGCCACTAATGGGAAATAACTTACCAGCTGCAAAAGAACAAAACACAAAACATAAAATTAGTAGAGAAGAAAACTAAAAATAGAAAAACATCATCAGCAAATTTCTGTTGCTGGTTTGGATTTACCTTTGGAAGCCAAGACATGCTGGGCTTAAACTACTTACGAGATGCACTTCTCTGGTGACAGTTTACCTGGTGATATGGTTTGGCTGTGTCTCCACCCAAATCTCTTGAATCGTAATCCCCATAATCCTCTCATGTCTAGTGAGAGACCTGGTGGGAGGTGACTGGAACATGGGGGCAGTTCCCCCATGCTGTTCTTGTGATAGCAAGTGAGTTCTCACAAGATCTGATGGTTTTTATAAGGGACTCTTCCCCCTTCGCTCCTTTCTCTCTCTCTCACCTGCTGCCATGTAAGATGTGCCTTTTCCCGTTCCACCATGATTGTAAGTTTCCTGAGGCCTCCCCAGCCATTCAGAACTGTGAGTCAATTAAACTTTTCCTTTATAAATTACCCAGTCTCCGATATTTCTTTATAGCAGTGTGAAACAGACTAATACACCTGGTCTTGTTAAGTGAGTCCACTGGACATGGTCTTGGAAAGCTCCCAAAACTGTTAAAAGAAATTTTTCAAAAAAGTAAAAGCATGATTCTCATACATATATAAAAAAGAACACTCGTTAAAGATATTATTTAACCCACTAATAAGGAAGTTAGTGAGGTGTTACAACCAGTTTAAAGATTAAAAAAGGAAAATACAGATTCATATTGGGTAAAGAAAAGTTGAAATGAACGTGGAAGTGGAGGTAAAATTATCTTCTTCCACACGAGGGGAAGGAGGTCAATTTACTTTCTAATGCATAGGACAACACTCACATATGTACAGACAAGAATTATTTTGCACTTGTATAAATTATTTACAATTTACAGAGTTGTAAAATAGCTCCCTTAGAGTCAGAAAACCCAAAAGTTTGTCCTCTGGAGTCAAGACAATTCATGATTTTCTATTTAAGCAAATGTTTTCCCCTATGTGCTGTTGTTTTAGTTTTATTGTAAATGATTCTCATTTGGACTCTTAAGTAACCCACTAGTTAATTTGCCTTTGTTTTACGTCAAGTGAAAGAACTGAAATTCCACCCATATGCAATCTTGTAACCACTGCAGCATGTATTTTTGTCATTCTGCATCTCTCCAGAATAGCTTTCTTTGTTTTCTCTTGGTTTCTCTGCTTCTAAGTAAGTGCATTGTGTTTAGTCTGTTCCAACTCCAATTGGCTGTGCATTATGGTACCTCATAGACAACAACCAGTGTTTCAATTACAAATCTCAAGGTCGGGAGACAGATTAGTTCAGTTTAGGTCGGGTGCCAATTCCAGATTCAACAGGTGTGAATAGAGATCAGGCCACTAGATATAAATATGGCTACCTAGGCCACCTCTTGAGCAGCAACCAAGAATGGTGGCTCTCTTAGAAGAGTAGATTAGTGTAAAGCATTGACTGGCATCTCTAGCATATGTTTATGATCTGTTTATGTTGCAGAAAAGTAAACTATCTGTGATAGAAAAATGTATTAATGTTCCCTTCCCATTCAAGTATTATGATCCTTTTAATTTTCATTTCATGGTTCAATTTTCATCCAAGTTGCCAATTCTAAGCCCAGTTGCACTTGAAATTGAGGTACTCAGTTAAAATGTATTTGAAGTATGTTTTTGTGAGAGGTGGAGATTAATTTTGGCCTTTTGAAAATTTCATAACACTTGTAGGTATGTAATTATTATTCTATAATAACTCATCATGAAAGATAATATGGACTTAGTATTTTATAAGTTCAAAGAAACTTTTTTTAGTTTCTGATTCATCTCAAAGTACCTGTTCTTCACAACTGTTGAACTTAATCTTCTCTGAATGGTAAGTGCTCCAGAACGCATGTAAGGAGGAAGCCGTGTGACTCTGTTACTGGTCAGAAGACCCATTGAGTTGTGTTCTTAAAAAGAGTGCACTTTTGGTTTTGCCCTATCAAGACAGGCCACCTCAGGGTCTTAATTAGTGGAAAGAAGTGGAGATTTTGTAAGTCTTGCTTTCAGACACAAAAGAGAAGGATTTTGAGTCAATGGAATTTTCCACTTACTATTTTGTAAGAGAATCAGGAATTATAGAACAGAGACATTGACAGTAAGAACTGTGTAAGACTAACCTTTGCAGCTTGCTCTTGCTTGTCACTTTTGTTACAGCTTGTGCTGAACATTTCGAACCTAAATTCCTTATCATTGAATTTTATTTTATTACAGTTCTTTCAGAAATATGAGTTGATGAATAATGATATTTGGAAGTAGACTGAATTTTAATTCTAGATTTATAATTGAACTCAATGAAATATTTATGGAGCTGCAATTACCTTTATAAAATGAGTATATCTTATGCACTTTGATTCTAAACCAGAACCTATGGTATAGATTGCAATAGTATAATTTAGCTGTTTTGTGTTTTATTTACATATTGTGTTTGTGTCCCCACAGAAACAGACACCAAGACAGGGTCAAGCATGTGAGATATTTACTAGAGGGACTAACTGTTAAGAATAAAGGGGCTAGGAGTGGTGGCTCGGGCCTGAAATCCCAGCACTTTGGGAGGCGGAGGCGGGTGGATCATGAGGTCAGGAAATGGAGACCATCCTGGCTAACACGGTGAAACCCCATCTCTACTAAAAATACAAAAAATTAGCCGGGCGTTGTGGTAGGCACCTGTAGTCCCAGATACTCGGGAGGCTGAGGCAGGAGAATGGCATGAAGCCCTGAGGCGGAGCTTGCAGTGAGCTGAGATCGCACCACTGCACTCCAGTCTGGGCGACAGAGCGAGACTCCATCTCAAAAAAAAAAAAAAAGAAAAAAATACATGAATAAAAATAAAGGGAGGAAGCATGAGTAAGGAGGGAGCGACTTGAGACAGACAGGCAAAACTAACATTTGTAAAGACAAGGGAAGGATGGAGGATTGTGAAAGAAGAATTTCAGTTTGTAGCAGAGCTCTGAGAAAGTTTTGGCCAGGCAGATGGGGCATCTTTAAGCCAAAGTTGCTCATTACATGAGCAGTATGTTCCATGAGAATGTTCCTGCACTAGTACCACTGCCTGCTGGGTATAACCTGATAAAAGTGGGCCCTAAGCACAAACATGGAGTAAGTGGGGAGTAGGGATGAGAGGATGGAGGGATGAGAGGTGGATCCAGAGGGGCTACCGCTGGGACTGCCACAGTAGATCTGAGTGTCATAGTTTCATGGTCACCACAAGAATATATAGACATATTATAGAAAGAGACAGAAGTATACTTTCAACAAATTCATCATCTTTTAAATTTAATTAATTTCAGCTAATGTTACACACACACATACACACACTATACAATCTTCAGGGTGAAAACTAAAATGTGTATTTATAATTGAACCCTGATTTTGGACTCACAGAGATCCCAGGTACTCAAATACAATTTAGATGAAAGAAGATTTGTATTTTGATGATCACAGTGATGATAATGATAATGATACCTAAAGTTTATTTGCTGCATGTAGTGTTTGAAGTTTTTTATGTTTTGACTCATTGGCCCTCACATTAGCCCTTGTGAAGGGGATAATATTTGTCCCCATTTTGCAGACAGAGAAACAGACACAGAAGGTCGAGTGGCTTACATAGTATTATACAGCCAATGTATGATATGGCAGATTAATTAGACTAAATTGCATAAGAGTAAAAGATGAAACCTGTAGCTCAAGGATGGTAACTTACTGAGATCGTGGAAATAATTGAAGGTCACCCAGACAAGAACAAACAGATGCTATTTATTCAGAACTTGTTATATCAAGGGACTTAGCCACCATCACTTGCTCTCGGCAAAGTAGAACAGTGGTAGAGTGGGAACTGGAAAAGCTTTATAGTGTTGTGCTCTGAGTGGAGCTCATAGACATGGAGGAACTGGAGGCAGGCTAAATACAAATAAGACATCTAGGATGACTGGTTTGGGAAGTATATTTGGCTTTCTCTAGTTGATCCTGAGTTGAAAGTTGTCCTGATGCAAAAAATAGGGAAGTAAACAGTCATTGACCAAGTTGTGACCATACTGAGCTGTTGCTGCAGAGGTTGTGGTGTAACTCCTGCTGTGGTTTGAGTGTCTGTGTCTCCTCCAAATTCATATATTGAAATTCTCACTCTCAAGGTAATGGTTTTAGGAGGTAGGCCTTTTGGGAGGTGATTAGGTCATAACAACTCCACAGAATGGGATTAGTTTTCTAATAAAATAGGCCCAAGGGAGCTCGTTTTTCTACCATGTGAGGACATAGTGAGAAGGCTCCATTT
Organism: Rhinopithecus bieti; assembly: GCF_001698545.2. Lineage (NCBI taxonomy): Eukaryota > Metazoa > Chordata > Mammalia > Primates > Cercopithecidae > Rhinopithecus > Rhinopithecus bieti. Next base: position 486,995 of record NW_016816467.1, on the reverse strand, counting down.
GTGAACCAGGAAGCAGGCCCTCACCAGGCACTAAATCTGCCCGCACCTGGATCTTGGCCTTCCCAGTCTTCAACACTATGATAAATAAATTTCTAATTTTCTTTTTTTTTCAGTCTACAGAGTTCATGGTATTTTGTTATAGCAGCCCAAAGGGACTAAGTTAGTTTCTCCAACTAGTTGCTACAGACGTTGTGTGTCACAATTTTGTGGTCGCATAGAGTCAGTTTGTATATTCAGTCCCTCAAGGGGAAAATCACCCAACTTATCTTAATAATTCTGCTAACAATAGTTTGCTTCTTTTTTTTTTTTTTTTTTTTTGAG
>NW_016816467.1:470004-486567 GCF_001698545.2 Rhinopithecus bieti | reverse complement strand
TTTTTTTTTTTTTTTTTTTGAGATGGAGTCTCGCTCTGTCGCCCAGGCTGGAGTGCAGTGGCCGGATCTCAGCTCACTGCAAGCTCCGTCTCCCGGGTCCACGCCATTCTCCTGCCTCAGCCTTCCGAGTAGCTGGGACTACAGGTGCCCGCCATCTCGCCCAGCTAAGTTTTTGTATTTTTTTTTTTAAGTGGAGACGGGATTTCACTGTGTTAGCCAGGATGGTCTCGCCCTCCTGACCTTGTGATCCGCCCGCCTCGGCCTCCCAAAGTGCTGGGATTACAGGCTTGAGCCACCGCGCCCGGCCAAAGCCATTACTTTCAATGGCCAAAACCACAATTCCTTTTCCACCAACCTAATATAACGAAATAACTTAGACTGGGTAATTTATAAACAACAGAAATTTATTTCTCACAGTTAGGGAGGCCGGGAAGTTCAATATGAAGGTGCCAGAAGATTCAGTGTCTGAATCTTCATATTCCTCATAGATGGCACCTTCTGTCTATCCTCAGATGAAGGAAGGGGCAAACAAGATCTCTCTGGCCTCTTTTATAAGGGCACTAACTCCATTCATGAAAGCTCTGACCTCGTGACCTAGTCACCTTACAGATGCCCTACCTCCCAACACCACTACACTGGTGATTAAGTTTCAATATATGAATTTTCAGAGGGCACAAACATTCAGACCATAGCAATACTTTACATAGAAATCCATAAAACTAACATAAAATAGAAATGAAATGGCCAAAAAGGCAACAAGCCTTTGAAATTTTGCCTTAAGTTCTTATTTAACTCTTTACTTTAATGGACACTGATGTTCTCGTTTATCTTTTATTATTAGTGGCATTGTTGTTGAATTCCAAGTTTTTAAAAAGGCCTTTATTTTAAATCCAGATATCTATTATCTTATTACTCTGCTGGCTCCACTGCTAAGTTGTCAGGTAGTTAAGGAACAATAGATGACTAATACAGATATCTTAATTATTTCAGATGATTTGTATAATTATAGTGATAATTTTCCAACAGGTGGTACTAATGTATCTTATTCTAACAAAATCAGTGTATTATAATTTTCTAACAGATGGAAGGGCCATTTTCTAATTTGATTGATATTTTGCTTGTAAAAGAGGAACAAATTTGATAAATGACAAATCTCACTGATTTAATATCTAAAATATCTAAAATAACCCATGCTTATAAACAAAGAGCTATTTTTCTGGCTGATGTAATGATTATCAAATGTCTTGGAAACTTAAAACAATCTCCTATTGGTACTGGTATACTGGCTAAATTTGACATTTTATATTGCAGCTCAGATTTTTTTCCATTTCTTTACTATACCAATATCCTATTGCTGGGTCCCAGCAGTAGTTTAAATCCATAAGTACTTCATGTAAAACAGATCATGTTATCATATTACTCAGGAGGCTGAGACAGGAGGTTCTCTCGAGCTTAGAAGTTCAAGGGCAAGCTTGGGCAACAAAAACCAGATCATCATTAATGAATCAAAATGTAACTATTATATCATTGATGGAACAGGTTAAGAATATATTTTCTGCTTTCATATCAACTGTAACAGAAGAATATAAAGAAAAACCTCATGGAGAAAAAAAGCCTCAGAGACTCTATTAATAATCTTTCTAGGTCATGGCCAATAATTTGAATGTTAAACAATGGTTCACTCTCTTTTTTTTTCTTTTTTTTTTTGAAACAGAGTTTCGTTCTAGTTGCCCAGGCTGGAGTGCAGTGGCGCGATCTCGGCTCACCGCAACTTATGCCTCCTGGGTTCAAGCGATTCTTCTGCCTCGGCCTCCCAAGTAGCTGGGTTTACAGGCATGCACCACCATGCCCAGCTAATTTTGTATTTTTTAGTAGAGATGGGGTTTCTGCATGTTGGTCAGCCTGGTCTTGAACTCCCGACCTCAGGAGATTCATCCGCCTTGGCCTCCCAAAATGTGGGAATTGTAGGCATGAGCCACTGCGTCAGCCCTGGCCATTGCTGAAATGACACCAGCCCAGGCTCCATGTGGTTCATGACTCAAGATAGCCCCTGGAACATGGACACACAGACCTTGTATCTCACCCCACTTACACATGCCTCCCATTCCACCTTCACCTTTTAAATCCCCTCTCCTCAGCCTAAAGTTTGGAATGGTCTTTTAAGGACATAAGCGTGGCCATTCCCCAAGCGCTGGCACTTGGATAAAGTTGCTCTTCTTTCACCAAAACTTGCTTCTCTTGTTTTTAGCCTCTGAGCAGCAAGTAGCCAGACTTGAGTCTGTTACAGTGTAAGCAATTTTAATTTTCAAAGGATAGCTCAGACTGGGATTTTTCAGAAACTTATTGTAGATAAATTCTTCCTATTGGTGAGGGGACCAAGCAAGGATAAAATCTTGTTCCAAACAGGTTGAGATATCATGGATATGACAATGCCAATGCCATGTGTATTTGTGGGAAACATAGATTTCTTTTTTCAAGTTTTAAAATGTACAATTAAGTTATTGACTATAGTCACCCTGTTGTGCTATCAAATAGTAGATATCCATTCTTTCTAAATTTTTTTGTACCTCTTAACCAGCCCCCACCTTCCCCAACCTCTCTCACTGCCCCAGTCTCCCACTACCCTTCCCAGCCTCTGGTAACCAATCTTCTACTCTCTATGTCCACCAGTTCAATTGTTTTGATTTTCAGATCCCACAAATATGTGATGTTTATCTTTCTGTGCCTGGCTTATTTCACTTAACAAAATAATCATCAGTTCCATCAGTGTTGTTGCAGATGACTGGATCTCATTCTTTACTTTTTTTTTCTTTTATTTGTTGAGACAGGGTCTCACTCTGTCACCCAGCCTGGAGTACGGTAACATGATCATGTCTGTCTGCAGCCTTGACTTCCTGGGCTCAGGTGATCCTCCCACATCAGCCTCCCAAGTAGCTCAGACTACAGGTGTGCACCACTTTGCATGGCTAATTTTTCCATTTTTTGTAGAAATGGGGTTTTGCTATGTTGCCCAGGCAGCCCTTGAACTCCTGGGCTTAAACAGTCTGCCCACCTCAGTCTCCCAAAGTGCTGGGATTACAGGCCTGAGTCTGTTCATACTTCTGAGCCGCACCCAGCCTCATTCTTTTTTATGCCTGAGTGGTAGTCCATTGTATCTTTGTACCACATTTTCTTTATCCATTCATCTGTTGATGGACACTTATGTTGCTTCTGGATCTTAGCTATTGTAAACAGTGCTGCACCCAACATAGAGTGCAGATGTCTCTTCGATATACTGATTTCCTTTCTTTTGGGCCTATAACCAACAGTGAGATTGCAGGATCAATATGGCAGCTCAAGTTTTAGTTTTTTAGGAACCTCCAACTGTTCTCTATAGTACTTGCACTAATTTGCATTCCTACCAACAATGTATAAGGAAGGGTTCTCTTTTCTCCACATCCTCGTCAATATTTGTTATTGTCTATCTTTTGGATATAAGTTATTTTAGCTGGGGTACGATGACATCTCTTTGTAGTTTTGATTTGCATTTCTTTGATGATCAGTGATATTGAGCACCTTTTCATATGACTGTTTGCTATTTGTATGTCTTCTTTTGAGAAAAGTCTATTCAAATCTTTTGCCCATTTTTTGATAGAATTATTAGTTTTTTCCTATAGAGTTGTTTGAGCTCCTTGTATATTCTGGTTATTAATCCCTTTTTTAGATGAGTAGTATTTCCTCATTTTCCCATTCTGTGCATTATCTTTTCACTTTGTTGATTGTTTCCTTTGCTATGAAGAAGATTTTTAACTTGATGTGATCCCATTTGTCCATTTTTAATTTCGTTGTCTGTGCTTGTGGGGTATTGTTCAATAATTTTTTGCCCAGACCAATATCCTGAAGATTTTACCCAATGTTTTCTTGTAGTAGTTAAATGGTTTGAGGTCTTAGAGTTAAGTCTTTAATCCATTTTGATTTGATTTTTGTATATGGTGAGAGATAGGGGTCTAGTTTTGTTCTTCTCAATATGGATATTCAGTTTTCCCAGCACTCTTTATTGAAGAGACCATCTTTTCCCCAATGTAGGTTCTTGGCATCTTTGTCGAAAATGAGTTCACTGTAGGTCTGTGGATTTGATTCTGGATTCTCTATGCTGTTCCATTGGTCTATGTGTCTGTTTTTATGCAAGTACCATGCTGTTTTGGTTACTATACCTCTGTAGTATAATTTGAAGTAAGATAATGTGATTCCTCCAGTTTTGTTCTTTTTGCTGGGACAGCTTTGGCTATTTTGGGTCTTTTGTGGTTCCATATAAATTTTAGATTTTTTTTTATTTCTGTGAAGAGTGTCATTGGTGTTTAGATAGGGATTGCACTGAATCTGTAGATTACTTTGGGTAGTATAGACATTTAACAATATTTATTCTTCTAATCCGTGAACATGGAATATTTGTACATTTTTTGGTGTCCTCTTCAATTTCTTTCATCAGTGTTTTATAGTTTTCATTATAGGGATTTTTCACTTCTTTGGTTAATTTCTGGGTATTTAATTTTATGTGTGGCTATTGTAAATGGTATTACTTTTTTCACATTTTTTACTCTTGGCATATAGAACAGTACTATAATTGCTACTAATTTTTATATGTTGATTTCGTATTCTGCAACTTTACTGAATTTATCAGTTCTGTTTCTTATGGAGTCTTTAACTTTTTCTAAATGTAATATCATATCATCTGCAAACAAGGATAATTTGACTTCTTTCTTTCCAATTTGGTTGCCCTTTATATCTTTTTCTTGTCTGATTTACATCATTCTCTTGTCTTGTTCTCTTATACTATGTTGAATAAAAGTGATGGCAGTGGGCATCCTTGTCATGTTCCAGATTTTAGAGGAAAGATTTTCTTTCCTCTAAGCCTTCTAGCTGTGGGTCTGTTGTATATGGCTTTTGTTATGTTGAAGTATGTTCCTTCTATCCTCAGTTTTTTTAGGGTTTTCATCATAAAGGGATGTTGAATTTCATCAAATGCTTTTTCAGCACTAACTGAAATGATCATATGGCTTTTATCCCTCATTCTGTTGATACGATGTTTCACATTGATTGATTTGTATATGTTGTACCATCCTTGTGTTCCAGGGATAAATCCCAGTTGATCACAATGAGTGATTTTTCTATGTATTGTTGAATTAGCTTTGCTAGTGTTTTGTTGAGGATTTTTGCATCAGTATTCATCAGATATGTTGGCCTGCCATTTTCTTTTTTTTGATATGCCTTTGTCTGGTTTTGGTATTCGGTAACACTAGCCTTGTAGAATGAGTTTGTAGGTATTCCCTTCTCCTCTATTTTTCAGCATAGTTTGAGTAGGATTGATATTTGTTCTTCTTTAAATGTTGGATCAAAGTTAGCAGTGAAGCCGTGAGGTCCTGAGCTTTTTTTTACTGGGAGAGTTTTTATTACAGCCTCGATCTTGTTACTTGTTATTGGTCTGTTCAGGTTTAGGACTTTTTCCTATTTTGATTTTGGTAGATTGTATGTATCTAGGAATTTGTCATTTCTTCTAGATTTTCCAACTTGTTAACAGATAGTTGTTCATAGTAGCCACTAATGATATTTTTAATTTCTGCAGTATTCATGGTAGTGTCTCCTTTTTCATTTCTGATTTTATTTATTTGGATCCTCTCTCTTTTTTTCTTAGTTGGCTAGAGGTTTGTCAATTGTGATTTTGTCAAGTTGATTTTCAAAAAATCCATTTTTTTCATTGATCATTTGTATTTTTTTGTTTCAATTTCATTTATTTCTGCTGTGATTTTTATTATTTATTTTCTTCTACTGATTTTGGGTTTGATTTGCTCTTGCTTTTCTAGGTCTTTAAGATACATTGTTAGATTGTTTATTTGAAGTTTTCCCTCTTTTTTGATGTAGGCACTTATAGCTATAAAATTTGCTCTTAGTACTGCTTTTGCTGTACTCCATCAGTTTTGGTACATTGTGTTTTCATTATCATTTGTTTCAAGAAATGTTTCAATTTTCTTCTTAATTTCTTCATTGACCCACTGGTTATTTAGGAGCACGTTGTTTAATTTCCATGTATTTGCATAGTTTCCAAAATTTCTCTTGTTATTAATTTCTAGTTTTTATTCCATTGTGGTAAGAGAAGGTGCCTGATATAATTTCAATTTTTTGAATGCTTTAGTGTGACCTAACATGTGGCATATTGTTGAGACTAATTCATGTGCTGAATAAAAGAATGTGTATTCTGCAGCTCTTGGATGTAATGTTCTGTGATTATCTATTTCATCCATTTGGTCTACAATGCAGATTAAGTCTGATGTTTCTTTGTTAATTTTCTGTCTGGAATATCTGTTCAATGCTGAAAGTAGGATGTTGAAGTCTCCAGCTATTTTTGTATTAGGGCCTATCTCTCTCTTTAGCTCTAATAATATTTCCTTTATATATCTGGATTCTCCAGTGTTGGGTGCATATATATTTAAAATTGTTAAATATTCTTGCTGAATTGACTCCTTTATCATTCTATAGTGACCTTGTCTCTCTTACAGTTTTTGTCTTGAAATCTATTTCGTATAAGGACAGCAACTCCTGCTCTTTTTTGGCTTCCATTGACATGGAATATCATTTTCCATCCCCTTATTTTCAGTCAGTATGTGTCTTTATAGGTGAAGTGTGTTTCTTGTAGTAAAGACTTACTTCTGTCATTTTGTTATTTATTTTCTGGTTGCTTTTGTGGCTTTCTCTTCCTTNTGTATATATATATATATATATATATATATATATATACATATACATATACAATTATTATATCTTCTTGCTGAATTGACCCCTTTATCATTATATGGTGACCTTCTTTGTCTCTTCTTACAGTTTTTGTCTTGAAACCTATTTTGTCTGATATAAATATAGAGACTCCTGCTCTTTTTTGGTTTCCATTTACATGGAATATCTTTCTTCATCCCTTTATATTCAGTCTATGTGTCTTTATAGGTGAAACATGTTTCTTGTAGGCAGCAGATCAATGGGTCTTTTTTAAATTCATTCAGCCAGTCTGTGACTTTTCACTGAAGAGTTTAGTCCATTTATATTTAATGTTATTATTGATAATTATGGATGTATTCCTGCCATTTTATTATTTGTTTTCTGGTTGTTTTGTGGTCTTCTCTTCCTTCTTTCTTTTCTTCCTGTTTTCCTGTAGTGAAGGTAATTTTCTCTGGTGATATGATTTAGTTTCTTGCTTTTTATTTTTTGTGTACCCATTGTATGTGTTTTGGTTTGGGGTTCCCATGAGTCTTGCAGATGTTATCTTATAACCTGTGATTCTAACCTGATAAGAACTTAACACTATTTGCATAAACAAACAAGCAAAAGAAAACTAATAAAACTGTATGCCTTAACTTTGTCCCCTGCTTTTAACTTTTCTTGTTTCTATTTATATCTTATGGTATTGACTATGTCTTGAAAAGTTGTTTTAGTTATTATTTTTGATCAGTTCATTGTTTAGTCTTTCTACTTAGGTTAAGTGTAGTTTACACACTACAATTACAGTGTTGTAATAGTCTCTGTTTTCCTGTGTACTTAGGATTTTTTTTTTTTTTTCTTGAGACAGAGTCTCACTCTATCACTCAAGCTTGAGCGCAGTAGCATGATGCCGGCTTACTTTGCCTCCTGGGTTCAAGCAATTCTGCTGCCTCAACCTCCTGAGTAGCTGGGACTACAGGTGCATGCCACCACCCCAGCTAATTTTGCTATTTTAGTAGAGATGAGATTTCACCATGTTGACCAGGAAGGTCTTGATCTCCTGACTTTGTGATCCTCTTGCATTGGCCTCCCGAAGTGCTAGGATTACAGGTGTAAGCCACCGTGCACAGCATAAAGTCAGTAACTGTTGGGGTCCGCATGTTTCCTAAACAAAGGAATGAACACACAAGACAACACAAGACAAGACAAACATGGCGGCCGCCCTGAATGGCGCACTCTGTTTTATTTTATACAGTCGTTTGTGGAATGTTGCCAAGTCACAAGACACATTGTTGTTTTCTGACCTTTCCCTGACTTTCTGGATTTTCAAGATGTTTACACATAAACAAGCCCCCAGGGTCTGCCGTTTGCAGCTGGCTCCTTTGTCCTCCCTGCAAACAGGGAAGGAACACCCTGCTTTGTTTGCAAGAGCAGGACTTGTCGGGAATGCCCTGCTTTGTTTGCAAGAGTGGGACTTATCCGGAACGTCTTGTTTGCGAGCACGTAGTCCTCTACGGTAACTCTTATGTTTGCCTTTTAGGGGCTATTTTCTAGATCCTGTAGGTGTGCTTCATTGTTTTTTTATTCTTTTTTCCTTTGTCTCTTCTGACCTGTATTTTCAAATACCCTGCCTTCAAGCTCACTTATTCTTTCTTCCCCTTGACCAAATTTGCCACTAAAAGACTCGATGCATTTATCTGCATGCCAATTGCAATTTTTAACCTCCAGAATTTCTGCTTGACTCTTTTATTTCAATCTGTTAAATTTATCTGATAGAATTCTGAATTCCCTCTCTGCATTATCTTGAATTTCTTTGAGTTTCCTTAACACAGCAATTTTGAGTTCTCTGTCTGAAAGGTCACATAGCTCTGTTTCTTCAGAATTGGTTACTGGTGACTTACTTAATTCATTTGGTGAGGTCATGTTTTCCTGGATGGCATTGATGTTATTAGATGTTCTTTGGTGTCTTGGCATTGAAGAGTTAGGTATATATTGTAATCTTCACTGTCTGGGCTTATTCATAGCCATCTTTCTTGGGAAGTCTTTCCAGATATTGAAAAGACTTGGTTGTTGTGATCTAAGCTATATCTGCTCTTTGGGTCATCCCAAGCCCAGTAACTCTGTGGTTCTTGCAGACTCATAATGGTACCGCCTTGATGGTCTTGGACAAGATCCAGCAGAATTTTCTGGATTACCAGGCAGTGACTCTTGTTCTCTTCCATTACTCTCTCCCAAGCATACAGAGTCAATCTCTCTCTGTTCTGAGCCACCTGAAGCTGGGGGTAGAGTAACACAAGCACCCATGTGACCAACCACTAGGACTGTGTTGGGTCAGACCTGAAGGCATCATAGCACTGGATCTTGCACAAGGCCTGCTATAACTACTCCCTGGCCATGGCCCATGTTTGCTCAAGCCCTAGGGCTTTACAATCAGCAGGTGGCAAAGCCAACCAGGCTTCTGTTCTTTTCTTCAGGGCAGCGAGGTCCCCCAGGTGCTGGGTGGGTCCAGAACTGCTATCCAGGAGTCAGGGACTAGATTTAAAAACCTCAGAAGTCTACCAGGTGTTCTGTTATATTACAGCTGAGCAGGCACTCAAACCACAAGATGAAGTCCTTCCCACTCTTTCTTCCCCTTTCCAAAGACAGAGGAACCTCACCTCATAGCCACGGCTACCCTGGCCATGAGGAGTACTGCCAGACTACCACTGATGTTCCCTTAAGGCCCAAGGGCTCTTAAGCCAGCTTGTTGTGAATGCTGCCTGACCTGAGATGCATCCTTCAGGGCAGTGAGCTCTCCTGAAGCCCAGGGCAGGTCAAGAAATGCTGTCCAAGAGTTATGTCCTGGAACTAGGGACCCCAAGAGTCTGCTTGGTGCTCTCCCCACCTGTGGCCAAGCTGGTACCTAAAGTGCAAGACAAAGTCCCTTACATTTCCCTCTGCTTTTTGAAGGAGAAGTTCTGTCCCATAGCCACCAAGGCTGGGAATGTTCTGAATCTCACCTGAAACCAGGAAGTCTCAGAGGCTTACCCAAGGCCCTCAATGTAGTACCTGTTTATTGCTACTGATTATTCAGGGCCCAAGGTCTCTTCAGTTAGTGGGTGATGAATGCCGCCAGGACTGGATCCTTTTCTTCAAGGCAGCAGATTCCTTGTGGCCCAGGGTGTGTCTAGAAATGTTGTCTGAGAGCTAGGGCCTGGAACAGGGGCCTCAAGACTTTGCTTGGTACCCTTTCCTGCTGTGGTTGATTGAGCTGGTATCCAAGATGCAAGACAAAGTCTTCCCCACTTTTCCCACTCCTCTCCTCAAGTGAAAGGAAGAGGTCTCTTTTGAAGCCATGAGCTGTGCAGCCTGGAGTTAGGGGATGGGTGATGCCAGCACTCCCTTGGCTGCCCTAGCTGTTGTCTCAGTATGTCGTGTGCTCCCCTCACAGTCCACTGTTTCTGGACCTAGTTCAGCACTAGGACTTGCTCAGGGCTGCAGTCCTTATGGCCTAGACTGCCTTTCAAATGCACTTGGAGACACAGAGTGCCGTAGCCCTTGGCGTTGTAGTTTGCAGGAACTCAAGTTCAGACCACTGGGATGGGATTGGTGATTTCCCTCTGGCTAGGGCCTGGTTTAAATGCTCACTCCCTGTCAGCTGAGTTTGGTCTGGTTTTCCTTTCTGTTCTAACAGGACAGCACTGAGTTCAATGCCTCACAATTGCTGTATTCTCCCTCCTCCAGCACCCAGAGTTGCTGCTGCTGGGGGGTGGCGGAAGGGTGGTGTTGGCGACTCAGGACTGTTTTTTTCTGTCTCTTTGGTGCCTCTTTCTGTGATAGGAAATTGAAACCAGGTGCTACGAGTGCTCACCTGACTTTTGGTTCTTATGAAGGAGTTTTTTCTGTGTAGATGCTTGTTAGCTTGGAGTCCTTGTTGGGGGAATGATCTGTGGAGCTTTCTATTCTGCCATCTTGCTCTGCCTCCCTATCAAACACAACAGAGTTCAAAGCAGGATCCTCCAAAAAACATTCTAGAGATTCTATACTCTTTGTTCTATTCACTCTTTAAACTTGGTAATGGATGAAGCAGCAGAAGAATCTGTTTTGACACTAAATTTCTTTATTTTACCCAATAACTATGCAATTATTATAATAAATACATTTTTGTTTCAACATGTTGAAATATGTCAGAGAAAACATTTATTGAACATAAATTTGAAGCTATTGTCAATATCTATGGGAAAATTGAGATGATGCCATCAGGCCACTAAGAACTGAATTGTAGGTAGTATAAAAGCCTTTTGTGGAAAGTATTGATAATATTAATAAAGATGTAGAGTCTAGAAGTCAAGATATAGGCATAAATTGAAAATATCCACTTTAAACCTACTTTCTTAGGACTAATTTGGCATATTTTAAGTCAAAATACAGGTATAATGAACATGATGCAGGACTAAGTTCAATGTAAATAATGGCCTTGAAAGCATCAAAGAAACTAAGAAATTCTATAAAGATAAATAAAGTGATAAACTTACAAAAGCACACGTTATTGTGCTTGCTTTGGCAGCACATATACTAAAATAGGAGTGACAGAGATGTTGTTTAATGTGTATACAGTTGCAAGATGAAAAAGTTCTGGAGATCTGTTTCACAACAATGTGAATATACTTAATATTGAACTATACATTTTAAAATGGTTAAGATGGTTAATTTTATGTGTTTCTTACCACTTTAAAAAACGTATGTTACAAATTCTAAATAAAGTCCCTTGATATTGATACTGCAAAGACAATCTAGAAGACTAAGAAGTCTCAATTTGACTCCAGATGTCAAAATCAAGCCCTCTTTGATCCAGCATCAAATAACATGCTCTTTTCTTTGTTTCTACATTAGCTAAAACAGTATTATATTTAAAAAGAAGATTGCAATGGTGATTTCCTAGACGTGTACATACATTGAAACTCATCAATTTATATGCTTTAAATACATGCAGTTTCATATTCATGAATTATATCTCAATAACATCATTTTATTTTTTCAAAATAAGAAAAAACAATACTGAGGCATCACGACTTTTCTATGTCAGTGCTTCTCAAACTTTAATGTACACATGAGTCATCGGGGGGGTCATGTTATAATAAGAAGTAGGTTCTGATTACATATATGTGATAGCTGTGGTTCATTGATGTATGAGTATCTGGAAACCTTATTTTCCAAAGACTAGTATTAATTCTATTTAATTATTGTGATACATTAATGGAGATAATTTACTGAACACATTCCAAAATACTTTGAAATTCTCAAAGATGTATTTTCATTTCTAGTATCATTTTGTGTGTGAAAATGTAGCCTCTCGAAATCAAAAATTTTTTAGAACCACTTAAAGTCTACAATATCACAAGAAAGACTGGCAAATCTGGTGATTATTTCTGAAGAAAACAAGATATTAGAGTAAGCACTGGAATGATCCTAAAGAACTTTACTTTTATAATTTTAACAAAGTTTTATTTTAAAAATTGATTCCTTCATAGTGACTTTGAGTTCCTGCTCATTATAATTCATTTTTATCAGTTTATGATGACTTTGAGTTCTCAATGATTTTGATAATTTTAAACTTCCTATAATTTCATGTTTACATCTGATACATATAATTTATTCAGATGCTATATTGACTTTACATATGACATTTTTTATCATTGTTATTGTTGAGAATTAAATAACATATTGACTTAAAATTTATTGTTACCCAGAGGTGCCTACCCAAAGGCACCCAGAGGTGCAGCTCTAAGTGTAGGGTTTGAGGAAAAAGTTAATGAATGAATTGGATTTTACTTTGAAGGCTGTGGGAGCCTCTGAAGGGTATTAGGCAAGTGAGTTATGAGATCAGATTTGTGATGGAGAAAGATTCATTTGGCAGTCATGAAGGTGAATAGAGATCGTGGATTCAGAAGGCACAGGAGACACTGGGTGGGGAAATAATTAGAGATGACAGCAGTCGGGAGGTTACCAGCAGTGATATATGTGATGAAAGAGGTAGGAGCAAACTAAGGCAGTAACAGAAGAAAAGAGAGAAGAGAATGAGAATATTCATTATCTGAGGAGAAAGAAAAGACTGAGGGTCATAAACATTTATTAATAAGAAAACATGCACTGATAAGTATGAATGTGTCATTAATATATTTCTATTCTTGAATACTTTTCCATCTTCACCACCTCCCTGCCCATCAATCTTACCTCCCTCTGGGATCAGGCACCAGACTTGCTGTGTGCTGCCTAGCCTCCTTTCCAAGTTTTCTCCATCTTTTTGCTGGTGCAGCGTTTTTCAGCTACAAGAACAGAACGATCAGATCAGAAATGAATTGCACGTTCCTTAAAAGCTGTTGTGAAGATGAAGTAACACTATTCAACTAAAATGTCACAGGAAATTATCAAAAGCTATTAAATCTATTCCATCCAATGTGGAGTACAGTGGTAAGCTTTATTAATAGTAACAAATATTAAAGTATATTCTGCCAATTGTTCATTTCGTGAATTGGCCTGATTCCACAAGTTCTAGGGAAGAAACTTCACGGTGGCTGGCTGGCTGTAGTAGGTGGAGGAAAAGGTCATTGGAGTTCAAGGAACACGGAGAGGCTGGTGTGCTGTACACATTGCCCTGAAGGATGTTGAAGTTACCCAGAAAATTGCAAGAGATATAGAAGAAGGGAAGGCATTGAGGCATGGGGAATGAGAGAGAGTGACCTCTGAATGAGAGGGAGTGAACAGACGTCACTAGAATATAGCGACAAGGATGGTGGTGTCTTAAGCTCCTCTAGTTACAGTTTGGGGATGAGGATTGAGAACTTGTTTGAAGTAGTGTTGGAAGAGCAGGAAGGGGACTCATGTCCTGCTCTTAGGGTCTAGGGTATGACAGGAAAATACTTGCACTTGAAGGAGATAGGAAGTGGTATCCTCAGGAGAGCTCACGTTTAGTGAAGTCAGTTTGGGAATAAAATTGAGATATAGCTCTTCCTTTAGAGAACCAGAGGAAAGGCTTAAGGCTTAGGAAGAGGTGGGAGACTGTGGCAAGTGATGGGATGGTCATTTTGGGGGTGAAGAATTAGAGATGATAGATGACAGGACTTAGGTGAATTGGAGATGTGGGGGATACCACTGTAGTTGGAGTGCTTTTGGTAATGGTGGTGGCGATGGGCAAAGTCGAGTCCTCTTTTTGTGAGCCTCTGATCATCTCAGCTCAGGAGAGTTCCATCTTTGCAGTTGAAAAAGGAGGACACGGTGGCTTACGTTTGTGATCCGAACACTTTGGGAGGCTAGGGTGGGAGGATCACCTGAGGCCAGGAGTTCGAGACTAGGCTAGTCAACGTGGTGAAACCCCATCTCCACTACAAATACAAAAATTAGCTGAGTGTGGTGGCTCGTGCCTGTAGTCCCAGCTACTTGGGAGGGTGGGGCAGGAAAATTACTTGAACCTGGAAGTGGAGGCTGCAGTGAGCCGAGATTGTGTCACTCAACCCAGCCTGGGTGACAGAGCAAGGCTCTGTCTCAAAAAAAAAAAAAAGGCCAGGCACAGTGGCTCACGCCTGTAATCTTGGGAGGCCGAGGCCGAGGCAGCTGCATCGCCTGAGGTCAGGAGTTTGTGACCAACCTGACCAACATGGTAAAACCCCATCTCTACTAAAAATACAAAATTAGCTGGGCGTGGTGGTGCATGCCTGTAATCCCAGCTACTCGGGAGGCTGAGGCAGGAGAATTGCTTGAACTTGGGAGATGGAGGTTGCAGTGAGCCGAGATCGTGCCATTGCACTCCAGCCTCGGTGACAGAGTGAGATGGAGTTCATATTTTAAATGTGCTATTTGTGCCTAAAATGTCTTAAAAAAATAAAATTAAAAGGGGGCCAAATATCTAGAGCAGCGTTTATTCATACTGCCTTGAAAGTGGAAACAATCCAAATGTCCATTAACTGATGAATGGATAATTAAAATGTAGCACAGCCATAAAATGGAATATTATTCAGCAATAAAAAGGAAAGCAGTACTGATACATGCTACAATATACATGAACCTTGTATACAGTATGCTAAAGAAAAGAAGCTAGTCGTAAACGGCTATGCCACATATTGTATGGGTTCTATTTTTATTAATTGTCCAGAAAAAGAAAATCTATAGAACCAGAAAATAGGTTCATGATTGCCTAGGGCTGGGGCAAGACTGGGGGAATTGGTAGTGATTGCTAATGGGTATGGAATTTCTTTTTGGACTGATGAAAATGCTCTAAATTAATTGTGGTGATGGTTGTACAAGGCTGCAAATACACTAAAAATCAGCTATATAGTTTAAATGGGTGAGTTGTGTGGTATGCGAATTATTTACATATCTCAGTGGAAAAGGGGGACAATAATTCAGGTTGTAATCAAACAAAATACTATGGATGTGAGAATGTTTTGGAGATCAAAAAACACAAAATATATGTGAAATTGGTAAGGCAAGTGTGGGGACACCTTCTTCTGAAGATTTAAAAGAAAATGACTAATACTTTAGGGCTGGCCATAACTGATTTATTGAAGGTAAGGGGGCAGACCATATGGCTTCAAGGAACTTTTTCAATTGTAATTCCGTGAGAGAATATTCATGTAATTTATTCTACTTTTTGTCAGAGTTCCCTTGAAAATTCAGTTCATGCACAAGAGGGTGCTGTCCACCAAATAACAACTTGTTCATGGCTGCTGGCAATGTGCATATATAATCTTAGGAGAAAAAACCAAAGAAAGGTCAAGAAGAACCTAAATTTAAAAGTCCCTTAATACATATGAACTAGTGTATATGAGTTTGCTTATGAGTGTACAGCATATCTCTGGAAGGACATATAACATAGGCATAGGAGAGAGGGGGACTTTTTTCTGTAAAATTTTTTATGCTTTTTATGTTTTGAACCCTATGATTGTATTATTTATTAAAACATTGTAGAATAGAATGAAATATATACCTTATAAAAATTATTCTGTGATGTTATTTAGATTAACATGTGAAATTGAGAAAAAGGATGTGGAGAACATATGCAACATATGGAGATATTATTCGAATCAATTTTTTAAAATCATTGCCAATTCATATTAATGGCTTATTTTGTTTACTTATTCTTCTAATGAATCCAAGCATTTTCCCATGTATTATATGTGTATTCTTTCCTTCCTTTCTTCCTTCCTGATCTCCTGGCTTCTTGCCTGCCTTCCTCCCTTCCTTTTTTTTCTCTTCCTCTCATTTTTTTCCAGGTATAAAAAAGATAATTGAATTGTTCGACTACTTTTCAACTTTCTACTATAAAACTCTTCAATAGAAAATTTGAAAGAATAGTACAATAAACATTTACCACCTTGATGGAATAATTATTAATAATTTGATTTTAACTTATATCTTATTTTTTTAAAACACAGAGTCTCACTATGTTGCCCAGGCTGGTCTCAAAAACTTCTGGGCTCAAGCAATCCTTCTATCTCAGCCTCCCAAGTAGATGGGACTGCAGGCACATGCCAGCTATTTTGCTTTATTTATCTCTGTACCTATATGTATATGTGTGTGCATTTTTTTCCAATATTATTTTCAGATGTTTTAACCCTACATAATTCAGCAGCCATCTATATAAGAAGGACATTCAATTACATTGCCATAATGTTATTACACCAGAAAAATTATAAGTAATTATTTAATGCCATTTATTATCTAGTTCATATTTTAAATGTGCTATTTGTGCCTAAAATGTCTTAAATCACTTTCTTCCCCCATGAAGTATTGTGGTTGCTATGCTTTTGTCTCTTTTGTTCTGGAGTGTTCCCTCACTTAAAAAAAAAAAAAAAAAAAAAA
>NW_016816467.1:456189-469770 GCF_001698545.2 Rhinopithecus bieti | reverse complement strand
AAAAAAAAAAAAAAAAAAAAAAAGACTTCATCTTTTTGTAGAGACCAGGCAAGTTGTCTTATATAGAATGTTCTATATTTTGTCTGTTTCCTGGTGGTGTCAATTAAATTGTCCCTCTGTCTTCTGGATGTTAGATTCAGGTCAAACATTTTGGCAGTAGTTTATTTTTAATCTTTTCGTTATGAAATAAAACACACACAGAATTCACAAAACAAAAATACGCAGCACAATGAATTATTACAAAGTGAACACACCTAGGCAACCACCACCCAAGTGAATAAATAAAACATTGCCCCACTCCAAAACCACACGCGCCCCTCCCAACCTTTTACCTGTCCTTCCCATCCAGTGTAATTACTATCCTCATTTTTAGGAAATTAACTCCTTACTTCCTTTATAGTTTTGCCATCTAAGCATGTGTTAAACACCATGGTTTAGTTTTTGCACTGTTTTGAACTTTATTTGGGTAAAATCATGTGTTAAGTATTCTTTTTTATCTAGCATCTTTTAGTCAATCTTGTATTTGAGAAATTCATCTATATGCTTATGAGTGGCTGTAGTTTATTCATTTAAATATCTGAATTATTAAAATAAAACAATTCACTTACCCTTTCTACAGTTGATGGGCATTTGGATTATTTTGCTCATTTTGTTTTTATAAATAATACTACCATGAACATTCTTATGTCTGTCTCTTGGTACACAGGTTGCATGCATTTCAGTTGGGTCTAACTCGGTAGTACGATTTTTAGGCCATAAGGTATTCATATGTCTAACTTTTGTAAATAATGAGTCTTTCAAAGTGATCGTATTTATTTGACCCCTACTAGCACTGCATGAGATTAACTCTCACATTCTTGGCAATGCTTGGTATTGACAGTCTTTTTAATCATTTGAGTGGATGTGCAGTAGTATAATGTGGGTTTTGTTTGCATTCTCTTGTCTCCTGCCCCTTTTTGAGTTACTGCATTTTGTTACTGATCTATAGGAGTTCTAAATATAATTAGTTTATGAATCCTTTGTTAATTTTCCCACTGTGTGTTTTGCTTTTGGTTATTGTAACGGTATCTATTGATGAGTAGATGTTCTTAACTTTGATATAATTCAATTTGTCAATCTTTTATTTTTTGGTTAATTCCTTTTTTGTCCTCTTTAAGAAACCTTTTTTTTTTTTAATCATATGATTATCCTGTATAAGCTTTGTTATTGCTTTGCCTTTCACAGTTATATCTACGGTTCACTAGGAATTGATACTTGCTTATGATGTGAGTCACAGGTCAATTTTCTTCTTTTATTTATATGGATATCCATGTGGTCCACATTGCTTTTCCACTGCTCTGCAGCTACTATGTCATAAATCAGTGTCCATATATATGTAGTTCTGTTTCTGTGTTCCCTTTTGAGTTCCATTGGCGTACTTTTTCTTCCTGGTACCAATATTACTTGCTACATCTTTATAATAAGTTGTAAATCCTGTAGAATACTTCTTCCACATTGTTATTTTTCAAGAATATTTTGACTATACTTGGTCTTTAGCACTTCCGTGGACACTTAAGAATCAGCTTCTCAGGTTCATTTAAAACAAAAACAAAATAAAAACAAAAAACTAAAACCTTCTGGGGTTTTGAATGAGATTGCATTGAACTTAAAGATCAATTTTGGGGAAAACTGGTATCTTCACATCATTGAATTACCCCACCCATGCACATCATATACTCTTTTTTATTCCTCTGTTTTGACTTTATTCTTAATATTTTATAGCAGAGGTTTTGCATATACTATTTTAAATGTATTTCTGATCGATTCTTTGATGCTATCAAAATTTCATATTCAAATTGTTATGTACAAAAATTGATTTTTGTATGTTAACCTTATTTCTAACAACCTTTTACCTGTATATTTGTTTCAGCTTTCTACATACACAGTCATATTGTCTGTGGATAACAGCAGTTTTATTTTCTCCAATTCTTATAATTTTCCCTGCATAGGTCCTTCAGTACAATGCTGAATAGAAGTGGTGATAATGGACATATTTGTCTTGTTCCAGGTCTCAAAGAGAAAGGTGTCAATATTTCACTATTAAGTGTGAGGTTTGCTGATAAATGTTTAAATATTTTTTTCATAAATTTCCCTTTTATTTCATGTTGCTAAGAGTTGTTCTTTAAATCATGAATAGATGTTGAAGTTCATTAACAATTTTCTGCATCAATTGAGATCATGTGATTAATTCCCCTTTTTTTATTGATAAGAACCTTGCATTCTTGACTTATCAGGATTTATTTATTTCTTAAATATTTGGTAGAACTATTTGTTTTTTAAATGTTTGATAGAACCCATTGAGATGTTACCTAAGCTCAGAGTTTTCTTTGGAAAAAGGTTTTTAATTATAAAATTCATTTTAGCTGATACAGAACAATTCAATTTTTTTTTTAGTTTTAGTGAGTTGTCTTTTCTAGTGATTTGTTCATTTTATATAGTTTTCAAATACATTGGCCTAAGGTTGTCCATAATTTTTCTTGTTATCATTTTAATGTCTGCAGTATCTGTAGAGATATCCTGCTGTTTTAATCCTGTTAGTTATATGCAAAAACAGGATTATACTCAGGTTATATAGTCTTAATTTTTACACCAATAGTCTTGAAGAACCATTCATGACATCAAATATTCTTTTATTGCAAGAGTTAACATTTTTTTCAAGTAGTAAAACCTATTTTCCAAATAAAATCTTAAACTTATCTTCCAATGTACAAACAAAAATGTGAAGGTAGTGTAATTTAAACAAGGATAAGGTGGGACTGGATCTCTCAAATACTTGATCTACCTTTCCTTTTTGAGGTCTCCTCTGTTGGAAGGACATGCTTTTAAAAATTATTATTCTATATTATAAATTGCTACATACATGTGTATGTACAACTTAATTGCCTCTCCATTGTTGGATAAGCCCCTGATTCATTGGAGACAATTTTTTGTGATTAATTCTTTAATGCCAATTGCTTGAAATGTAATTGCTAAGTTAAAGGCTAACTACGGTTTCAAGACTAAAATCATGTGTATAAACTGCTCTTTGAAAAAGTTGAGGCTGGGCGTGGTGGCTCACGCTTGTAATCCCAGCACTTTAGGAGGCTGAGGTGGGTGGATCACCTGAGGTTAGGAGTTTGAGACCAGCCTGGCCAACATGGTGAAATCCCATCTCTACTAAAAATACAAAATTAGCCAGGTGTGGTGGTGCATGCCTGTAATCTCAGCTACTTGGGAGGCTGAGGCAGGAGAATGGCTTGAACTTGGGAGGTGGAGATTGCAATAAGCCAAGATCACACCACTGCACTCCAGCTTGGGCAACAGTTAAAGTTCCATCTCAAAAAAATAAAAATAAAAAAATTAAAAAGTTTTACCAATTTATGCTCCTAGTGGTGTAGATGATAGTGTCCTATCACTTACATCTATATCAATATTGGATATTATCACTTAGTATTTCAAAATATTTGAAGGGATATTATGCAGTCTTTAAAAATAATTCAGATGCTTAACACCAGGAAAGCATTTATGATAATAGTTAATGCAAAAAGTAAAGTTCAACTGCACATTTAGGCAAAGGTAGGGAAGTAACACGGTTTGTGGGCATTTTTCTTGTTACTCTCCCAGATTGTCTTTAATTAGAGTTTTACAATGTGAAAGTAGAAAAAAAAATTCAGAATGCAACAAGCTTGGCTCAAGAGAATTAATCCACGCTAGTAATTTTTAAACAACAGATAATTTAATGCAGATTAAAATCACACCACTCACTGGTAGGTATGAAGGCTCTTTAGGAAAGAGTCTCAGAACAACGCTACAGAACTGCTAGACATGGGAACAATCAGGAATCTGGGTTTAGGAAACCACTGAACCAATGGTTGAAACCATAATACCTTCAGGGTACAGTAATCTACCATGGCAAGTATTGGCTTCAAGCATACACCACTGCAGGAATTCCTTAGCAGGAATCCATTACTTCACATCCTAAATGCAAACTGCGAGATTTAATATTGATGCCTCACAGACTTCTGTCTCTCCACTGAACTCAGTTTCTGAGTTTAAGCAAGTATCACTGGTGAAAAGTTAATTACAAGCAGTGCCCTAGTTGCAAGGAAGTCTGGGAAATGTAGTTTTTATCCTTACAGCTTAAGTACAGGAGGGTACTCCAGAGAGAGGTTGGATCAGCTGTTAAGCAACCCAATCTTCCACAGATGCTTTATTTCCATGAGGATGATCAATAGAAGATTAATTGACTTATTGGTTTGACATGATGACAGATATGAAGATTGTTAAGGATTTTCTCTGTTTGCTGTACCTGATGTGTCCTCCACCCTTCTCTGCCTTCCCATGTGCCCTGGGAGACAGACTTCTATGTATTACATATTCTGGGTTCCCAGGCTCTCTGGCTGCTGGTTGATTTTAGCCAATGGCAAGCTGTGAGAGAGGTACCCTGGTTTCTTCACTGCTGGTCAGCATTTGATAGTGTGTGTGTCCCTCTACCTAAGATTAAAGTGTCTGTTGGCAAACTGTCTCCACCTGCTACAGCTCTTGCTGGGTATAACAGCTTCCTCCACTTGCCTCCGTAGTTCTAGAAGTGGTAATGGCTTCTCACTGCTGCTAGTCACTTACCGTTGCTCAGGATTTTATTTTTTAAGAGCTGAGGTCATTTTTCTCTGTCACCAAGGCTAGAGTGCAGTGGTGTGATCATAGCTCACTGCAGCTTTGAACTCCTGGACTCTCACAATCCTTCTGCTTCAGCCTCCTGAGTAGCTGGGACTATAGGCATGCACCACCACATGCAGATTACTCAGGGTTTTTAACCACTCTTTGTTGGTTCCCTTAACCTTGCCAATGCAATAGTCCCTTCATTCAACTGTCCTCAATTACTCCTTTGAGTGTGCCATCTTTTCCTGCTGGGAAAAGTTAACATAGCCAGGTAGATGAGATATAAACATAGCCACAAGCTCAGAATGTGTCAGTTTTTTTGGAGATAGGGTCGTTAAAGAAGTAATTAAGGTAAAATTATTCATTTTACCTAATCTAGTATGACTGATGTCTTTATAATGAGAGCAGAACCAGGGGTGTCAACACAGAAAAAAAGACCATCTGAGGACACAGTGAGAAGATGGCTATCTACAAGTGAAGAGACCTCAGAAGAAATCAAATCAACCCAGCCTTGATGCTTGACCTCTAGCCACCTGACCTGTGATAAATTTGTAGTATGAGGACTACATATGTATTATATTGAACAGCAACTGTTCAATAGGTTAAAAGCACACACAGTGAAACTGCCTCCTGACTTCTTGTGGCCTACTCTTTCCATGCTTTGGGTTATTGTTCTGACATTTTCAAAGGCCTTCCATCCTTGGCCTCATCTCTCAACTCTTAATTCTGCCTTTGTGACAGCTAGCATCTTAAATGGCTCCCAGTGATCCTTGCTTCCTGGATTCATACCCTTGCAAGTCTCCTCCCACAGTGAATCAAGGAGTGAACTGTAAAACCCATTACTGCACAGCAGAGATGACAGTGTGTGACCTCTAAGGCTAGGTCATTTGTTTGGTCTCTGGGATCACTAGCTTTGGGGGAAGCCAGCCCCTGTGCTACAAGGATACTCAAGCAGCTCTGTGAAGCAGCCACATGAAGAGGAACAAAGCCTCCCAGCAACAGGCGGCACCAACTTGCCAGCCATGTGACTAAACCACCTGAGGCAGATCTTTCAGCCCTAGATAACTCCAGTCACAGCTGACTTAACTGTAATTTCAGTAGAGACTCTGGACCAAAACTGTTTGGCCAAGACACTCCTAAATTTCTGACCATGGAAACTATGAGAATAGATGACTTTTTAAAGTCACTACATTCTGATTATACAGCATAACTGATACAATATTTCATAAGCCTCCACCCAATACATAGTTCTCCATATTCTGCTTTTGTCTTTTTACCTCTTCTCATGAAACAAACCAACAGCAAGCTAACCTTCTTGCAAATCCTCCAATGTCCAGCTCAATCTCCATCTTTATGAAGGTTTTCTTGACTATAGAACTTTTTCTTTGGTAGCTCATAGTTGGTACCTCAGAAATAATTACTTACTGTCGGGTATTATTTTTTCACACATATTTGTAAAGATAAAGATGAGGTAGATTTATTTCATGTTTCCCAAAGCACGTTGAATAATTCAACATGTGTAGCAGCTACCTTAGTGAAATGACTAAATTATTAATAAACCACCATCAAGTAGAAACAAAATTTGGGACAACAGTATTTTCTTCTTAGTGTGACTTCCAAAATTACTGTTTTGTCTAAGGACTGAAATAAGCAACTTTCAAATGCAGTGTTTTAACAAGGCTGACAAAAAAACAGCTTTAGAGGTACACAGGGTAATATATTTTACAAACAAAATGGAAATTTAAAGCAGGGAAAACTAAATGTGTAGGGTCATAGCATGTGACAGGTGAAGAGGTGAAGACTACATCCCAGTGTTACAAATGAAATTCTGTCCTTAATAGTATCCTGTACCCTATGTGACGAGAATCCAATAATCTGTGTTCTTAGAATACTGTTTTCCATCATTGGAGGTGTTAATTTGATGGTTCCTAGAAGATAAAAAGTTATGGCCAGAAGTGGAAACAAGGTTCACTGTCGGTAAATGGCTTCAAAAGAAACTTTTGGAGCAGACTGCTAATACCTTGCAAATTAAACTTCAAAACCATTGCTTGGTATGAGAGGCACACAGATTAATGATTCAGTGTTTATCAGTCATGTTTCTCCAGAAAAACAGAACCAATAAGATACACTATCTGTAAGATATCTATATATTCTTACATACCTATATGTTTTATATGTGTGTTTGAAGATATATACATACACACAGACACACACACACACACACACACACACACACAGGGGAGACAGAGAGAGACAGAGAGTGAATTAGTTTTAAGAAAGGCTCCAGGATTGTAGGAACTGGCAAGTCTGAAATTGGTAGGGTAGGCCAGCAGACTGGATCAGGTAAGAGGTGATGATGCAGTCTTCAGTTCAAAATGTACAAGGCAGGTAGGCCAGCAGGATGGAAACTCAGGCAGGATTAATTTGTTACGATCTTGAGGCTGAATTACTTCTTTTGGAAACCTTGGCTTTTGCTC
Source organism: Rhinopithecus bieti (assembly GCF_001698545.2). Classification (NCBI taxonomy): domain Eukaryota; kingdom Metazoa; phylum Chordata; class Mammalia; order Primates; family Cercopithecidae; genus Rhinopithecus; species Rhinopithecus bieti. The sequence goes on along the minus strand of NW_016816467.1, from coordinate 462,616 downwards.
TTAAGGCCTTTAGCTGATTGAATGAGGTTCAACAACATTATGGATGAGAATCTGCTTTACTTAAAATCAACTGATTGTAAATGTTAATCACATCTACAAAATATATTCACAGCAACATCTTGGCTAGTGTTTGACCAAACACATGGGTGCCATAGCCTCACCAAGTTGACACATAATATTAACCATCACAATACCATATCTGATAAAGTGGGATTTTTTGGGTATTATTTGAATTTTAAAATTTCCTATACCACTGTATGTCCCCCGCACAAAGTACTCCAAATGTTCCAAGCACCACATGGAACACAAAATCAGAGGAGATACGTTAAGTGTTAATCACCACCAATAACCGTAAGGAATAGTAATAAAATCTTTTCTAATGAAGTATAGAAACATCTTAGAAACTTAATTTTCTGTAGGTGTTCCTTTATTTTATCAAAAATAGTTATTTTGTGTAACTTTAAATCAGGAATCTAAGGGGACATGTTACCCAATCACAACAGTTAATAAAATGCCTCCCATTACAGACTCAGCTTTTTAAACATTCAATAATATTCACAGAATTGGCAAGTTAGTCTCCAAAAAATTCTAATAGAAACTGCAACTCAAAAAGTGTGTCTATATCAGAGATGGTGTTAACGTCCTCAAAGAAGTTACATGCAAATACCCAGAAGTCTCATGGTTTAGAAGGTGATAGACATGAGAAAATAATCTTGAAGAAAGCCTCACCCTACCCCAACTTCCCAAATATGATTCAGTGATAGTCAGAGTTGCAAGTGGGCTGGGTGGGCTGAATGGACCAAAGTGCTGACTTACAGCAATTGTTGAGATTTTATAAAGTACTGGAGACGTTTGAAACTCTCACAGAAATGAAAAATCCCAGCCAGTATAAACAATCATTTCCCAAGTTATATTTTACATATAAAACCTAGTTTCTAAAGATAAAGGTTGCATGCAGGCCCTTATTTATTTGGCCTTTTACTCAATAACATGCTGGCAGCACTGGCTGGCTGGAGGAGTAACAGGGCATGTGCATGTGGCAACAGAGTTTTTCCAGGGAGCTTTTCCTATTTAGTTAGAGAGGATCATGACTTGTGTTTCAACATGATTTAGTGAGATCTTTGTTGCAGAAAATGAGTGACATATAGAGGTGGCACTGGGAAGCACAGTTAATGGCAGAATTGGGTTTTTGATGCAGACAAAGACTCTAAGGAAGGGTTGGAAATACAAATTTAAATGTCCTTATCAGTTCACAATCTTAGTATCCAAATTGTCTATTTAAGGTCTTGAAACCAAATTGTTTGAAAAGTTTTATTTGGTAGCAGAAAAGATCTACAATGGACCTTTACAAAAGATGATGAGCAAGAGGGGAGAAATAAATTTATACATATGATTTTGTTGTCAAAATTTGGGATGATCATCAGTAATCAAGAACTTACATAAAACCACATCTTTTTAAGCAAAGGAAGTAGAAGTTATGTTAATACCTTGACCAATCAGTTTGCTGAAACTCTGTTAACAGAGATTACACTGAACCGGAATAAAATTAAGTCTATAGAAGACAAATTAAATTATTTTTAACTGTAGTAATGCATAAACTATTTAGACAGATTAAAAACAACTATCTGAACCTGACAATTGATTTCTATCATATCAAGTCCATGATGTCTACAATATTCATTTATACCATGGCTTCTCATAGTTCAGTTTTTAAAATTATATATATAAAAATGTGCATGTAACATCAGATGTTATTGACAGTAGTTGTTACCACAGAATGTATGTATCTTTCTCACTGTGTGTATCCACTTAATTTGTTCCTATGTCCAATCCCTGTCACGGACCTGATTGCTTACCTGACAGTGGAGGAGAAGACCTACCAGAATGATCCGAAGACAGAAACAGGAAGGATCAGCCCACCTCAGCATTATTAGAGGGCCAAAGGCTCTGTAGTGAAAGTAGTAATACCAACACTTTCAACGGGCTAAAAAAGAGGCACTAGGAGTGTTTGTGAACACCCAAGAATTATGATCATTATCTACAGCATAGTGTGTAGGCATAAAGTAGTTAATATTTTAACAAAATATAAAAATACTGTTTTCTCTAAAGGGGAAGCAGACAACGCCCCATAAGTAGAAAAGAAAACACTGGTGTTCAATTTCCGGTTTAAATGCATTTATGAAGGAAGACTATAATCCCCATTAATTAAATATAAAAGAGTCCAGCAGAAATTATGACCTTAATGTACAAGTAATATTTCTATATCAAATTAAATTTAGTCTATGATTAAATACAATGCTATATATACACACACATACAGACACACTCATAGTACCTTTATGGAATTCTCTAAAATGCTCACAGTAACTTATATAGTATTGATAATGATAAAGATTAATGAAGTGTAGATTTAAAAAATCTTTTACATCTTACTAAATGATATCTTCCATGGGTTAAACAGCTTTTTCAAGTTTGAATTTTAATGTTTGAAAGCAGAACTGTGCTTTGGTATTCAAACCTTCATAAAATCTTACAATTTTTCAAAATAAGGAATTAAGGTAAAGAACTCTAATGTGAAAGAAAGTTTTCCAATCTCCAACATCATAACTGTCACATGGTGAACCAATGGTTTTTAGCCCATTCTTGGCCAAAGTGTAGCTTCTTGGAGGTGAGTTAAAAGGGTTTGATTCAAATTTAGTTTTTATACTTGCATATTTTAAAACTTAATAAAAATGCACATCCTGATGTGTTACATACCCTACTTTACCATACTGGAGACTGCTTATGTATTAACTTGCACTACCAGGATAATTTATCTTTGTATAGATCTTGAATAACTTTAGCTATCTCTAATTAAAAAGTTTCCTGAGATGTATGTTTAAAACCTATTATTTTTGCTTACATTTGTGTGAATCAAAATTTTCTTGATTAAGTATACATATAAAATAGGGCACAGCTATAAATTGGCTGCTGGTTTCATCAACTATGTATAACTCCACATTTGTGTTATTCAGAAATAATTCAGAATCTTATTATGCTTAGTAATGAGCCAAAATGAATAAGCATAATGTGAACCTAAAATACATTTATATTGATAAAATTGAGGTTTTCAGGCTTTATGTATTGGAGTTATACATAAAATTTCATCTAAAGAAGATTCTAGTGCTAAAAACTTTTGGAAAATACTGCTCTGTAAGAAACTTTTAATTTAATTCTTGAATACAATGTTCAATGCGATTTAGTTTTCTAAAGCAAACTGCCTTTCTAATACACATCACCATTTAAAATTATTCAGAATGAAAATTTTCTGAAAATAGGAGTGCTACAGATCTTCAAATATGGTGACTTGTAAAAGTCAATGATAAATTAGACTAAAACATTCATAAGTGCTTTAGACCCTTCTGACAGGCAGCTGTAAAAGATTTTTATTTTTGAATGAATCATGTACTTATTGTGTTTTAAGTCTTAATATATTCATCCCTCCAAGTAAACAGAATAACAGAATTTAGTATCTTTACACATTAGCTGTATCGTGTGTTTTGATAGTTTAGGCACATTTCAGTGATTTTAGATTTTATTTTGTGGTTTCATTATAAAACAGCTTGCACACCAAACTCAATCAATCTTGTTTATTTAAAAATCCACCTGAAAATTCACTTCTGGGTTTTAGTTTTGTTTAAAAGAAGCAAATATTTAAAAAATTAATGTTAAAGCAAATATAACATTTGATGTTAAAACATCAAATGTTACTAGTCTACAATTCATCTTGTTATGAACATTTTTAGTTTGTGGATTGGGAAAATAAACCTATTACAGTGATTAGGCACAGTACTATGGCCAATGGGCCAGAAATCAGGGCACATCTGTGTACTCAGGCAACAGTTAGGGGTCTGAATGGAGGGAATCATGCCTTAACTGTGGGCACTCCTTTCTCTATGCCCCCTCCAAAAATTGTTGTAAGTCTCAAATCAGTACATGACATTGTATGTAACTTGGTTAAAAAACAACTATATGTGCTTTCTAAATTAGGTTGCAAAACCAAGACACATGAATATAATTGTAGCCTCACTATAACTTGTGGTCTTAATATCTATGTCACAGGACCATGTTATAGGTGAGACAGAATTACACCATCCCTCTGGTGGTTTCAGAAATCTGGTTGGAAGGAGTCCATGGCTAATATTTCACATTGTAGCAAGGCTCCAATATTTCTTGAATTGGGGCAGTGAATATAAATCACAGTACAAAATCTGTAATTCTTTTCGTGGAAAAGCAACCGGTGCTACATATAAGAATCACTTATATAACATCTATTTTTTTTTTAAAAAAATGCAGATATAAAATATTAATTGCATAGGGATTTAAATATAAGGCCAAGAAGAATATTAAGTAAAAAAATCATAGAAAGGGCACTATGGTGTCAAGACAGAATTTCATAGAGTAATAAATCTGAATTACTATCTAATTAAAAATCACAGTATGTTGCTGTAACTAACAGTGAATGTCAACTGCTTTATTAATTCCAAACTGAAAACCAATATTAGGACTAACAAGAACACAACCAAAGCTCATTGTCTAAACCTGATCAGTGTATTAGCACATCACTGCCTGGTACGTACCTGATTAGTTACATAATCTACCTTTTGCAAATAACACTTAATACATGTTAACAAGTGTGAGAGCACATCATCACTGCATGCCATCAATGATTTGCAGGCTTCCTTGGTAGTGTAATTATTCAGTCTTTCAAAGGTGCAAGATCCCACCCGGCGGAATCTTCACTCAATGAACCAAAAACACTGTAATTAACAAAATATAACAAAGTTCCACCATTAAAAACTAAACGTACATTAACCAGAGAACTAGGTCCTGACACCAGTACATACATTATCCTCAGCATTTTGGAAGGCAACAAATGATGAGTCCAAGTATAAGCTAAAGGTTATCACCTGAAGCTTCAGGTAGAAAACTAACTTGTGAGTCTACCTCTCATTTTAATGTTAGACTGTAGTTTAAACAGCAATTTCCAAATCTAAAAGTAGCTTAGTTGACTTAGTATTGTTATATAAAGTAGTGTGACAACAAACAAGAACTCCCAAAGGAATTATGGTAAGGTACATTGGGAATACCCGAAACAATGTTTTAGATGAAAAAGTGCATAAATACAGTAATACTACGAGTGTGTTAACTATGGAACAAACGTTTCTCTGGGAGCTAAACAATACTATTTTCCCACATTATTTACATGTTATGAATTGTTCAGATACCACAAAGCACCACTTAAGTCTAAATTGCTTGATTATGTCAGAAAGGTCCTTTGACTTCAACTCTACTCATTTGAGGATCTACCTACAGTAGAAGTGTCAAGTCATTCTTCAAAAGGGATTTATCTTTACAATTCAGTTTTCTTTTGTTCAGAAATGGCAAGCCAATATTTTCATTTCACACTCTTTGTTGGCGTTTCTGATTCTGTGGACTGTCTCCCGTCTGTCCAGGCTTCCCGGGTACTCTTTAGGGCCAAGGTCTTCTGTTGGTCAACAACAACATAATCCACTCTCTCATCTGCTACACTGCTGCCTGAGCCACTGCTCTTTTGCTAAAACACAAAGAAAAAACAAAAAGTCCAACATATAAAGGAGTGTTTCTGAGTACAACTCAGTCTTAAAACACAAACACACATGCACTGTGAATACTTTTTTTTTTGGAGAAGGAATTTTGATCTTATTGCCCAGGCTGGAGTGCAATGGCGCGATCTCAGCTCACTGCAACCTCCGCCTTCTGGGTTCAAGCAATTCTCCTGTGTCAGCCTCCTGAGTAGCTGGGATTACAAGCATGTGCCACCATGCCCGGCTAATTTTGCATTTTTAGTAGAGACAGGGTTTCACCATATTGGTCAGGCTGGTCTCGAACTCCTGACCTCATGATCCGCCTGCCTCAGCCTCCCAAAGTGCTGGGATTACAGGCATAAGCCACCATGCCCAGCCATGAATACTCTTAAAATTCTTCTGGGTCATACACAAAAAAATAACATCAACTACCTCAACTTAAAAATGTCTCTCTCCTAACTATATACTATTTTTGCCTTAAATTTAAAATTATTATATTTAAGAATTCAAACTAGGCCAGGTGCAGTGGCTCACGCCTGTAATCCCAGCACTTTGGGAAGGCAAGATGGTTGGATCACGAGGTCAGGAGTTTAAGACCAGCCTGGCCAAGATGCTGAAATCCCATCTCTACTAAAAATACAAAAATTAGCCTGGCACGGTGGCATGCACCTGTAATCCCAGCTACTTGGGAGGCTGAGGCAGTAGAATCTCTTGAACCTGGGGCGGCAGAGGTTGCAGTGCGCTAAGATCGTGCCACTGCACTGCAGCCTGGGCAACAGAGCAAGACTCTGTCTCAAAAAAAAAAAAAAAAAAAAAAAAAA
>NW_016816467.1:418005-453331 GCF_001698545.2 Rhinopithecus bieti | reverse complement strand
AAAAAAAAAAAAAAAAAAAAAAAAAAATTCAAACTAATGCTTCCATGGCAGATGAAATTCATATAAAATAGGGACAGCAAATGCCGTTTCATCTTAACATAGCTTGATTCTCCTGTCGACTTAAGCTTGACTTTCTCTCAAGCTCTGAGAACATGAATCAGTGTTTACTTTGAGAGCTAACAAGAAATGTTTTTTGAAAAGTTATACTTCAAGAATGACAAACTACATAAGCTGATGCCTTCTTATTCCTAAAATTCAACAAGATATAGATACTTAAATAAAATTATCAATGCACTGCTGCACTCACTAGAAAGTGAAATGTCTACAGTATAAGAGAAGTAGAGGGAGTGGTGAGCTTCTAAATGTAAACGTGGTGTTGGCTTTAGGATGAATGTCAGTCTCAAAAATGCAATCAGGATTGGAGGTGATGCTGAAACTGAGACTATCCCATCAAGCTAGGGACCCCTGAAGGGAAGTGATGTAGTCCTAGGGTGGTAGCACCTCCTGGTCCCTAGCAGAAGCAAATACAAATAGTTTATGGAGGAAATTTAGGTCCTCAGAAGATATGTTCAACAAAATGAGTTTGCAATAGAAATACATAAAACGCACAAAGAAACAAGCTGTAGAGAGTGTGAAGAGAAACAATATACGCAGACTCAGACCTCCAAGGCCTTCAGATATTAAAAGAGGAGCTATTAAATTGGCCAGACATATTTGAAAAAGACCCAAACCGAACTTCATTTTAGAAATGGAAAAGCAATATTTGATTAGTGACTGAGATTTTCCCAGAAATGATAAAAAATATGAATCCAAAAAGAAGGGAGCACTTCTAAGCAAGATAAATAAAAAGGAATCTATGTCTAGACATATTGTAGTGAACCTGTAGAATACCAAAGATATAGAAATGACCTTAAAATCATCCAGTCAGAAAAGACATTACCTACAAGGGAATTACAATTAGACTGACAACAATTTTTCCATAGGAATAGAAGCAAGACAGTAGTGGGACAGTATCTTCCATGGGCTGAGGGAAAATTATTGTTAAGAACTGTAAACTCAAGAAAACTGTGTTTCCAAGAGTGAAGGCAAAATAAAGACATTTAAGTTATACAAAAACTGAAAAAAATTATTACCAACAGACCTCCACTAAAGGCACTTCCAAAGGGAGGCTATGTGCTGCTCACCACGCTGCACTTGCCCACAGCACAGAGCTCTGTCACCCCAGTGCAAGAAGCACCTTTTAATAATTTGCAAAAAGGTTCCATACCAGCTATTAGCAGCCTTGCTACGAAATGAGGGAATAGTGTCAATACTTCCCTAGAAGTGTCCTTTCACCTTCCTTTCAGGTGGAGGGAAAATTACTGCAGAAAGAAAGTCTGAGAAATAGGAAGGAATGATAGCTGGTAAACATGTAGGAAAATGTAAATAAACATTGTTATATAAGAGCAGTAATACTGTCTAATTTGTGGGTTTAACAAAAAAGATAACATTAAAATTTTGGACAAAAATAGCACATAATTTGAACATTTTAAGGAGAGTAAAGACACTATACCGGTTAACGTTAGAATTCATTAAATAATGGCTGGATGCAGTGGCTTCCGCCTGTAACCCAGCACTCTGGAGGGCTGAGGTGGGTGGATCACTTGAGGTCAGGAGTTCGAGACCATCCTGACCAACATGGTGAAACCGTGTCTCTACTGAAAATACAAAAATTAGCCAGGAGTGGTGGTGCACATCTGTAATCCCAGCTATTTGGGAGGCTGAGGCAGAAGAATCATTTGGACCTGCGAAGCGGAGGTTGCAGTGAGCCAAGATCACACTACTGCACTCCAGCCTAGGCAACAGAGCAAGACTCTGTCTCAGAAAAAAAAAAAAAAAAAAAAAAAAGAATTTGTTAAATAATTATTTCAATGGTAACCACTAAAAGAGTAGAAAGTATAAAACTTCTAACCATCAAAAAGGAAAAAAAAAAATCACTTTCCATAACTATGTTATTTGTGATTTATGAGACAGCATCAAGTAGCAGACCAGACTAAATTTATATTAAACATAACTTAATAAAATTATCCCAAAGGAGATAATTCTTCAGGTTTGAAGTGTGAACTGTGTACACAGAAGAGGCATGTCACATGTCACTCACCTTACGTGGTGGTGTGGATTTCCCAGAATCCAAGTCGAGATCTAGGTATTCCACCTGTTTGTCTCCTTTGGGCTTGATCATAGGGCTGCTTCCTCCATCAAGACTGTTACTGCCAAAGAGATTCTGAAAGTATTAGACAACAAAATCAACGGTCAGACATTCACCAGACATACCACTCATACTGTTGGACATCTATGGAAGCCTAAATCTTTGCTTTCAAGAGGACATAGCTTAAAAAGTTAAACAACCTTTTAGGATAGAAAGAAAATAAGTAATATTTAAAAAACTGATTAAAGCCTAGCTTAGAGCAAGCTAAACGTAGTTTCAAAAGTTAAACTTGGTTCACACTAAGATTGAGACATCAAGAGATAGATCGCTATGATAACCCAACTTGAACATTATTAAAATTATATCTGTACTCAATTATGCGTTTATAGGATCTTTATATTCCTTGCTTTCAAATTAAATTTTTAAAAAACTTTCTGCATTTTATTTAAAGGCTTTCACACTAAAATTGTTTGACTCCATTGGCTAAGTCTATTGTGTTTCAATCATCTGGATTTTTTACCACTTAATTTCCTTAGCCTGATCTTTTCCTTCCTGAAAGGCATTCATTTTAAAGAACGTATTTAAGAGAGAAGGAAAATTATTACCTAAGGAAGGCCTGAGATACAAGAAGAAGTGATAAAGAAGCCACTAAACATGCAGAAAAACATAAATAAGCATAGCTTATATAATAAGAGCACTAATAATACTAACTTGTGGGTTTAAAAAGAATTAAAATTTTGGACAAAAATAATGCTAAGAGTTTAAAGAGAGTAGAGTGAAGACAACTCTGGAATTTGTAAATAACCATTTCAGATGATTTGTACAGTAGGACTACTCTCTAAAAAAAAAAGGTAAAGAAGGAAGATAGATGACAGCAATAAACAACAAGAACAAAAAACTTGAGGCAGAAAAATGAAAAATAGGCACTTGAAGATCAATGCTAAATAGAAAGGAAAAGCTGGCATGAACCTAAGTCCCTATATATTCCCTCCACTCTAATTACAACAGGGTTCTATTATACATGTGCTCAAACAAGTGACTTGTTTCCATGCCTTACTCCTTTTAACCCAATCTAGAAATGTTCTTGGCTTCTCATATGCAAAACTGTATTTCTCATTAGGGATTTTCATCCTTGTGCACTGTTGGTATTAATGCTTATATATTATCTCATACTTTTGAAGAAAACCATAATGATTTAACAAAGTTAAAAATTTGTACATGTTATGATGAATAAAACAGTTTGAAAACTGCATACATCTGGTGGTTCTGTTGATTCTTTTTATGTTGCTACTTCATTTCTTTTGCTTAGGTTAAGCAGAAAAAACTGTGCCTTAGGGAAAAGACACTTCTAGGGAAATATTGACACTATTCCCTCATTTTGTAGCAAGGCTGCTAATAGCTGGTATGGAACCTTTTTGCAAATTATTAAAAGGTGGTGTTTGCACTGGGGTGACACAGCTCTGTGCTGTGGGCGAGTGCAGCGTGGTGAGCAGCACATAGCCTGAATTTCATATAATCAGGTATGCAGTATGTTTATGCAGTAAACAACCTGCACAACTAAATGTAATGTTCTTATTTGAAGAAACAGATTTTTTAAACCAAATTTATCAATTACTGCAAATAAAACATTAAAAAAATATAGAAAACGGTTAAGTGCGGTGGCTCAGGCCTGTAATCCCAGTACTTTGGGAGGCTGAGGCGGGTGGACCACCTGAGGTCAGGAGTTCGAGACCAGCCTGGCCAACATGGTGAAACCCCATCTTTACTAAAAACTACAAAAATTAGCCAGGTGTGGTGGTGGGCGCCTGTAATCCCAGCTACTTGGGAGGTTGAGGCAGGATAATCACTTGAACCCAGGAGGCGGAGGTTGCAGTGAGCCAAGATCGCGCCACTGTACTCCAGCCTAGGCAACAGGGAAACTCTGTCTGAAAAAAATAAAAAATCAAAAATAACATGTAGAACACAAAAAATGTAAGCAAGTTTTGGTCCTCGATATAAATAGCAATCCCTCCCTTTTTTCTAATTCATGGAGAAACTGAAATCATCATGAAATTTTTTACCCAAATGACTCTATATATCATTGTCACATAAAATCAGCCATGAGTGTGTAAAAAATTCTATATTCAAATGTGATCAATGAAAGACCCATAACCTCCATTTCTCTGATTAGAAATATCTAGAAGTGTTCACAGTATTACAAGGCTACAAAAGAAATGCATAAATTCAAAAGACCTGCATGCATTATACCAGTAAGCTGCTCCTAAACAGAATTTCTCAGGGTGGCTAGTTAACCTATTTTATGTCTGCTATTACTAGAACTGAACATTTTTCCATCTTTAAGTATTGTTAACATTTGTGTGTCTTCAAGGAAGTCTATTTGCTCTTGATTTAATCTCCAGTGGGAACAGCCTGTCTGTATTCTAGCCTTTCACCCAGTATTTTCCCAAAACAGTTTAGAGAAACTCTAAGATTCTATAAGGTATTATAAGTGCTCTTTGAATTAAATAACAAACCAGTAGTGCTAGATTTTTTTTTTTTTTTTTTTATGAGGTGGAGTCTTTGTCGCCTGGGCTGGAGGGCAGTGGCTTGATCTTGGCTCACTGCAATCTCTGCCTCATGGGATCAAGCAATCCTCCTGCCTCAGCCTCCTGAGTAACTGGGATTACAGGCGTCTGCCACCACACCTGGCTAATTTTTGTATTTTTAGTAGAGACGGGGTTTCACCATGTTGGCCAGGCTGGTCTCACACTACTGACCTCAGGTGATCCGCCTCAGCCTCCTAAAGTGCTGGGATTACAGGTGTGAGCCACCACACCTGGCCTAGATTTTAAAAAAATTATATAAAATCATTTAACATATTTTTGTTGTTATTATCACATAACAATATGTATGCCTTTAGTTATGGTTTACCATCATTTGAATTTCAGGTGTCACATTCAGAATTCACTTGATAATGCATGAGTTTTGATGCAAAATTAAAGAAGTTTGTTAAATATTTGCTATAATTCTCATATTCTTTTCTAAGGGAGAGTTGAATGGACTATGATGAGTCCTTGTATTTGGCAGCATGAGGAAATGGAACTGGCACTGTTGACTTTTCTGTTGTACTTGGTAGATAGGTATGTCCTCCTGGGTCATTTGTGCTTTTTTCTAATACATAGGACCTACGTACTTCAGAAATTCATCACAGGCCAGGTGCAGTGGCTCACGCCTGTAATCCCAGCACTTTGGGAAGCCAAGGCAGGCAGATCATTTGAGGTCAGGAGTTTGAGACTATCCTGGGCAACATGATGGAACCCTATCTCTACCAAAAACACAAAAATTAGTCGCGAGTGGTGGCGCAAACCTGTAATCCCAGCTACTCAGGAGGCTGAGTCAGGAGAATTGTTTGAAACCCAGGAGGTGGAGGCTGCAGAGAGCTGAGATCACGCCACTGCATTCCAGCCTAAGTGACAGAACGAGAATCTGTCTCCAAAAAAAAAAAAAAAGAAAGAAATTCACTACATTGTGTTTATTTAGACACCTCTACTGGTGGCAAGTAAAAGTACCTTTGTGGCCGGTGGCTCAAGCCTGTAATCCCAGCACTTTAGGAGGCCGAGGCGGGCAGATCACGAGGTCATCCTGGCTAACCTGGTGAAACCCTGTCTCTACTAAAAAATACAAAAAACTAGCCGGGCGAGGTGGCAGGCGCCTGTAGTCCCAGCTACTCGGGAGGCTGAGGCAGGAGAGTGGCGTAAACCCGGGAAGCGGAGCTTGCAGTGAGCTGAGATCCGGCCACTGCACTCCAGCCTGGGCGACACAGCGAGACTCCGTCTCAAAAAAAAAAAAAAAAATTGTATTTTGATTTCCTTTGATTTCTGATTGTAATACTCTTCTTTTTCATCTTTTCCCTTCATCTAACACTTACCTATGACAAGTCACATTTTTAAACTTTCCTCTTATATGGGCCTTTCCAAATTTTTTATGGCTATTTACTATTTTGGGCAAAAAGAAACAGTCTTTAGTACCTCCGAAAATACTCTAACTACTTTACAATAAAAAAACAGTTCACTTAACTACCCAAAGTTGGAAATAGGTGACAATATCTACTCTGACCGAGAATTTAGGATCTAGTTTTACTACAGTCAACTTACTATACTGAGGAAACTAATTAACTTAAATAATAAACTGAAAAGTAGTGAATACAAAAGCAAAAGTCAATAAAATTACCTTGCCTTGAAAATCAGTGAAAATATTATTGATATATTGATTATATTATTTTTGAATACTTTATAAATTTGATATTTAAAAAAGTTTTATAGACGAGGTCTCACTATGTTGCCCAGGCTAGGTGTGAACTCCTAGGCTCAATAGATCCTCCTGCTTCAGTCTCCTGGGTAGCTGGGACTACAGGCTCATGCCACTGTGCCTGGCTAAGATTTGGTAATATTTTAAAGTTAAGTAATTTAAGCACAAAATCAAGTTGTTCATATCACTTAATTATGTTTCCTGACAACATATAGTTGTAAGAAACCTGGTTCTGCCTAAAGTCTATAAAGGATGAAAAACCAATTCATTGATAGAATTGGGCTTTCTATTTTATACCTCTAAATAGGGCTATTTTAAATAATATAGGGCCACTAAAATGTTACTCATTCCAAATTCTGACATTAAGTATTTGCTTATCCTGGTAGATACGGCCTGACTGTCCCTCAATACCTGCTCTCCCTGCTCCCATATGCATGGGATTTTCAGGTGGGCTCACTGTTCCTCGGATCTAAGGCCATGTTTTCTAGCTCCTTTGTGTCTCAGTGTGGCCATACAGGCTAAGTTCTGGTTAATGGTTTGTATACAGCAGTTTTGAGGAACTGTCCTTATGAGGCAGTTGGGCTATACCCTTCTTTTTCTCCCTTTCCTCCACCTGGAGTTGGCATGTGACTCTGTTGGCTGGAGCGTCATCTTGTCCAATGAGCATATGTGCCACACCCAAGGAAAGCAGACCGGAGAGCTGGAAAAGGTCTGAATCCCTGAAGAGTCTATGGAACAGAGCTGCCACAACAGTCTTGGATTGACTATCTCAAGACTTTTCCATGAGAAAGAAAGAAAATTCTCTCTTGAGTCACGAATATTTATTTTCTTTTATTCAGAGGGGAATGTAATCCTAACAGATATACTTATCTACTAAAATACAAATAACAAAGCAAACATTAAATCTGACTTAAGGAAAAGCTAAAGCCTAATATTTTTTAAAATTAAAATTGGTTTGTATTCTTAAACATTTGAAGTATTTTCTGGCAACTACCTGATTTCTGAGGAACAAAATGCTCACTACCATTAGAAAATTCTCATGCTTTATGATAGTATAGCCAACCTGAAACATGTTACGTTTGTAAGAGGTCTTCTTTAATCTTTACACCTATCTAAGGGTATATTACTTATTTATAAGACCATTTCACCATTAGAGTGCTGTCACATGGCCTTAGAGAACTGTATTATAAAATGCTGCCAGTGTATTTTCTTGAAGAGTATCAAAAATCAAGTATCTCTTAAATGACATATAACTGAAAACTTTATTTTTTTTCTAATTAGATATGGGCTGACATGTTGCCCAGGCTAGCCTCAAACCGCTGGATTCAAGGACTCAAGTGATCCTCCTACCTCAGCCTCCCAAATAGCTGAAACTACAGGGCTGTGCTGCTGTGCCAGGGAACTTTTTTTTTTTTTTAACTCATTTACAGTTTACTTTCACCTTTTATTGTTTTAGAGTTTATGACATTATTTTAATAAGCTTTTAAAAGTTGTCTTTTATTGCTTTTTCTTAAGTATATAAAGATATGAGGATAAAATTTATAGACAGAACAGTTCTAGCTTGAATTGACTGAAAAGGGCTGCTCAGAAAAGGAGAAGTTAAAACTTTACATACTGGGTCTTCACTGGACAGGTTTGGGTTCATGGGAACATAATTCTCTTCACTGTCATGTGAGTCACTGCTTGAAGTTGTGCTATGCACTGAATCTGGTCGGGGGGACATGGGAAACCTAGAAGAGCTAATTACAGAAACATGTTATCACAAACATAAGCCTTGACAACAACACCTAAAATTATTCCCCAAATAAAAATGATAGTCTGCATTCTTTCAGAAATATTCCCTTATGTTTACAATCATTCATTGTACAAATTTATAATGACATAATTTTTGTGCACAAACACATAACTAATATTTATAACTGTATTATAAAAGTGTATTTTGGACAGCAAAATATTTTGTGTAAAAACAAGCCAAAAAAAGAAAAAAAACAAAACCCACTACCAGTGACTTGGTGATAAGTAGGAAAAGTTTAACAGACAATACAAAACGGAAGACAAGATTTCTATTTTTAAAAAACTTATATTATATTTTGAATTTTTAAATATAAATATATAAATATATAATTATATATATATTAATTGTACATATATTATATACCACACACACGTTAAAACATGACAATGGTTCAACTATGTTTTGGTAACTTCATAAATTCCTCTCATTTCCTATATACATTTAAATAAGTCTCGGTAATAATCTCCACAAGAGACGAACCACATTTTCAAGATTGAGTAATCCTCGAAATGTTTGGTTTCACAAACCTTTACAACTCTTAAAAATTATGAGGAATCCCAAAGAAATTTTTGTTTACATGAGGTTGTACCTATTCATTTTTGCCGTTTAGAATACACACACAAGGTGTACCACACAACACGTTTGTTGTATACTTTGTGCTTTTTAAAACACAAAGTAAGTACAAAAACACACATTCTATTGGGTGTCACAATGTATCATCACTACTATCATGTAACCTCTGCGAAACTCCACTGGTACACTCAGTAGGAGAATAAATACAGCAAATAACATTCTTAATATATTAATGAAAATGGTTTTGGACTTCACAGAACCCCTAAAAAGGGGCTCTTCAGATCATCCATTGAGAAACACTAATTTCTAGATGTTTTCCAGGTAATGGAACCCAATTCTAGGATAAGTCGACATTTTCATACAATACTACATATTTTAGACAACAGGACTTTACTTCTCGAGCAAACTCCTAGTGATGGGAGATCTAAACTGGGGCTTGGTAATTCTTTCCCATTCTGGGCAAGGTTTATTTCTTAAAGGTGCTGGCTTGGACTTTGAAAAAAAAAAAGAGAAGATAAAAGAGATTTTAGTGTTACAGAACTTTGGAAAACAAACAAGATTTCTCTCTCTGTAACTCTATATTGATAGGAGCAAACCTAAGACCAACCCTCGTTTTTCTATATGGAAAATTGGAAGGGGTTCATGATGTTACATTGATTTGGCCCAAGGTTACATAGGCTAATTTAATTAGTGGTAAAAGCTAAAATAAATGTTTCATGGATTGTTACCTCAAAGCCAAAACCTCTATTACCAACATGTTGCCTAAGTAACATGTTTTATGAATTAAAAACTAAATGAGATGAAGAAAGAGTAATGTGACCCAGTTTCTCTATAGTTGCTTTATAACATTTCATTTGATTTAAATTATTTCAACCCATTTCATAACTTCAATAAGGAAATTTAATCATTATGTAAAATCATTTTCCTATTCTTCATACTGAAGTATATAACTAAATATATATATAAAATGATGCATTAAAACTATTAAAACAAAACTTTGTAAAACCCCAAACCAAAATAAATGTTTTCGGAAATTTTTTAAAATATTTCATGCCCAGTTCTGGAAACAAACAAAACAACGAAACAGTATTTATATCTTTAGATCCAAACTCTACTCTGAAAAAAGGCCACAATTATTTTACTTCAAATTGTTAGTGTAATTTAACCAACAAATCTCTTGCTAAATTATATACAATTAAGTAAATGCTAATAATAATTTTCATTTATAAGTGATCTTTATTTACCTCACATTGCAGTAGACAATTAAACCAGTATATACCAGAGTTCTTAGCCATTTTCGTAAAGTCAAAACTGAGATTTTTTCAGAAATTTGTGGAGTGAGCAAAAGAACTAAAACAATACTATTTAATACTAGGTATTTTAGGAGACTACCTAAACATATTAGGTAAATATTTCAGTTATGTTTCATTCTGCCACTCTTAACAAAAAATTTCATCTTTCCAGATTTATTTATAGTCTTTGCCCATGTATGTTCAATTTTAATCAATTATGGCATAATTACCATTACACTATAAAATGAATGGTCATTTTAAAGGACCATACACATTGAGGCTCATAAGTATTTTGTCAACTCACATATAATGAAGACCAAATTAACTTATTAAATTTTAACTAAAACCATTTTGCTTGTCTATATTCTTAAAATAGACAGATACAGAATATTCCACTGACTGAAAGTATTTCTTTAACTGTTAATGTTTTACTTTTTGACACCCAAAGGCTAATAGCAGTTTAGCTGTCAGATTTTAAATAATGGCACAATTAATCCATGGAAATGATTCTTCTGTGTCAGAACAGAATACATATACATAAAGACAGAAGACAACAGAAAATCACAAACAGTTCACAAATTTAAAGGATAAAATGTTGTCTAAAAAGTTAAAAGAATAATGCAAAAGGACAAGTCTGAATATCACATATCAAATATTTAACATGCTGTTGTTAATGGCATACGTGGGAAGCATTCACTTTAGAAATAATGTGCTGGAAAGTTTTATTTACAACAGCAATAGTATTTAAAGTTCTTCTTTCTTTTAGAAAAAAAAAAGAACATTACAAAATAAATTCCCAGTGCCCCATACCACATGCGGTGCTAAAGTACATACCCTTTCTTCTTGTAGCAAAGTCACCTATGGTTTGTGAATCAGTTCGCTCTAAACCATGGGGTTTGAGTCTTAAAATTTTAGGACTTTGACCTAATTGGTAAAAAGAAGACTCTCTTAATATAATGTTATTTATTAATTGGAAAATGGATTCTGTATAAAAAGCAACAGAGCCCTGTGCAAAAATGTTACATCTAAAAGCATGAACAGAAGTTTGTTGTGGAGAATATTTCAGTCTTGCTACACATAAAATTCATGCTCATGCTCAGCACAATGGAAAAGAGGAATTTACATGCAATGATGTAAGCAGCAAGGAGGTATAAAAGATGGTAGGATTTTAGTGCGATAATCAGCCTGGTTAGTTGTTATCTTCATTTGGGGGAACAGAGGGAAAATATGTGCCATGTTAGTCTTTCTTCTAACATGTCTTAGAAAACTGGATCAAATAAAAAATTTGTAGAATACCCTAGTCAGATCTCAATTACATCTTTCTTTTCTTTGAAATCTGGTATCTCATATGAAAGCCTGAAGGCCTACGTCCTTGTAATATTACTTTTCTAATTTGGTAGAGATGTTTTTTTTTTTTTTTGAGACGGAGTCTCGCTCTGTCGCCCAGGCTGGAGTGCAGTGGCCGGATCTCAGCTCACTGCAAGCTCCGTCTCCCGGGTCTACGCCATTCTCCTGCCTCAGCCTCCCAAGTAGCTGGGACTACAGGCACCCGCTACGTCGCCCGGCTAGTTTTTTGTATTTTTTAGTAGAGACGGGGTTTCACCGGGTTAGCCAGGATGGTCTCGATCTCCTGACCTTGTGATCCGCCCGTCTCGGCCTCCCAAAGTGCTGGGATTACAGGCTTGAGCCACCGCGTCCGGCCTAGATGTTTTTAAAACCTTAATCTTTTCCTGCACCTCCTAACCAAGACTCTTCTAGAGAAGCAAGTGGCCACTACTATATTTACTAATCTAAAACCAATACAAGACCAACATTTCTTTCCTCTGGATACTAACTCGTTGCCCAATGGCTTCATCTGCAAGAATTAGATGTTTAGATTCTGGTTATACTGATTGCCTAGATTCAGTTTAATTAAGTATATGAAAGCATAAATTCAGTTACCATTGTCTTCCTTTCATTTAATGTCTGCCACATAAAAGCACTGCTGAAAAGCCTATGAAAGGCATCTTTCCTATTAGAAGCCTGGATGCCAGAGTTGCAGTATCATTTGAATCAGTGATTTAAGCTACTCCATTATTAGTGGCACTAAATTTTCTTTTTTCTTGGAATTTACAAAGTTGAGTTGACATCTATTAGGTGGCAGAATCAGAATTTGCTGGTTAAATGCTGATATCTAGCACCTTACCTATCGAAATCTCAAAGCTTCTTAAAATATAATTCTGTAGAGGTTATAAAAAATAAAAATTTCCTAACCAATTTTCTAAGTGAGACAATACATTCAGTTTATTCAGAAATGAGGCAGCCTGATTTTAAAAGGTAAATACTAAAATTTTGGGCAAGATTCACTCCCTACCCCTAAAACTCCCTAACCCAGGGCCCACACTGGCAGGACCCTTTTCTAAAGCAAAGGAAGACCGTCACTTTTTTTTTTTTAGACAGAGTCTCGCTCTGTCTCCCGGGCTGGAGGGTAGTGGTGCGATCTCAGCTCACTGCAAGCTCTGCCTCCTGGGTTCACTCCATTCTCCTGCCTCAGCCTCCTGAGTAGCTGGGACTACAGGCGCCCGCCACCACGTCCGGCTAATTTTTTGTATTTTTAGTAGAGACGGGGTTTCACCGTGTCAGCCAGGATGGTCTCGATCTGCTGACCTCGTGATCTGCCTGCCTCAGCCTCCCAAAGTGCTGTGATTACAGGCGTGAGCCACTGCGTCCGGCTACGATGACTTTTTAAACTCCCCCAAATAGTGTGCTACCCTTCAAAAAAAAAAAAAAAAAAAAAAAACAGAGGCAGAGGGTAAGTCTTAGTATTAAAATAATATGATTATTTTGGAGTGAAAGGCCCTTACAAATCTAGTTTCTTCATTTTATGAATGAGATTCACCCAAAGAAAGCGGTTAAGTGATTTGTTCAGGTTACGCTTTAACCGGAGGCAGAGTTAAGACTTCCTCTAGCCTGCCACTTGCTGGTGTGGCACTCCTGTTCTATACCACATTGTCTTACCTTTCCAGACCTTTAGGGATACAGAGAATTTTAGGAAATTCAGCTGGATACTATGTTGGAGCTGCTTGGAGTTCAGTTTTGAACTCTTCATTGTGGCTGGAGATCTTGCAGCACTCTGTGCTACACAGTCACAAACTAAGGAACCCAAGTAGAGGAAAGAAGAAATGTGCTCATTCCTACACTTATGTCTATAGTTGATACTACTCTGGATTTACAGATGTGGCTTGGGGGGATGTCAACGTGAATGCCATAGAGAGTTGACACATCAGTGATGTCAGGTTTAATTACAAAATGCTCTTAGAACTACTTTTGGTTTGCTGGTCTTGACCTAATGTGTGAGACACACTCCTCCTTTTCTGAAGGATCTGTTTTCATTAGCTCTGCAGCTCCCTCCTGATTTTTTTCACCATAGTTATCTCCCAGTGGTCACTCTTTGCGTTTCTCAGCTTTGCACCCCCAGTATCTTATCTATGTTTGTGGTTAAATAATCAAGGTCACATGACTGCTACATCTTACCAAGTTATGGTTTCTCACCTTTTTCTCTAGTTCTACCTTCCAACTGCCTGACAGGTCATCTCCAATTATCCTTCTGAAGCTGAAACTAATTGTTTCTCCTCCAAACCAATGCCATTTTCCACCTCCAACGCCCTTAGTAATGACACCATTTCCTGGATCCTTAGGTACAAATTCTCAGAGTTAAGTAGTCCATCCCCTTTGACCATCTGCATTTGGTCTCAAAATGCTAATAATTTCCCAGTATGACAACAAAAAGAGCTTTTAAAATGGGAAGGACTGAAATGGAAGGAGCAGGGAGTCAAGGCCAATGAGAAAGTTACCCGAGCCTGTGTGAATGCTTGTGTGATGATATAATCCAGAATGCTCACGGCCTATGAAAAATTACATGGAGGGTCTTTTAAAAACCTATTCCTAGAGGAAGAGAAACAAGGCAAGAACAAACGTGTTTGGGAAGAAAAACTAATAATAATAGATTAAAAAAAAAAAAAGCAACAGAAACTCAACTCCTATCTTGCTTTAGTCTTCTCTAGCTAGGAGAATGATTTTCAAACTGAAAAGGACAGAAGAAAGATAGCAGCCATTAAAGGTCCATTATGTGAGAAAGGTGTGTGAAAGTTGATTATACAAATTGGGTCATTCTTGTTGTAGCCAACTAAATTAGGGTTGAGGGCCAGGGTGAAAAAGCACTCAGGGCACAGAGCAGCTGATCCAAGAATTAACATTTCCACAACCCCTGGTGCTGAAACGGCCTGCTGCAACCCTAAGACCGGTTTTATGTAGTCGCTGCTGAAATGACTTGCCATGACTCTAAAACTGGTTTCACCTACCACCATCATTCACCAGTCAGATCTTGCCAGTTCCCAAGAAATTCTCTAGTGCCAGTGAGCTTTCTTTTAAAATAATATGTAAGATTTCTCTTTCTAATAAAACTCCCAACCTCCTCCTTGTTCTTCAGACATAACAAAGACCACTTGGTCTGTGTATCCCAAATTGCAGTCTTGCTTCCCAAATAAAATGTTAAAGATTCATCTGTGTATTTCTATTCTGACTTCAACAAGTGCAACATAGTATCCAGCAACTTTCGAGTGTTCTATTCAATGAATTACATTTCAAGATAGCAATGATTTTACAGACAAGAACACAGAATACATATGACTTATTTGGAGAAGTCATGGAGATATGGAAATGCCACAAGAATAAACTACGGATGTGTTTACATCACATTCTTCCCTTGAATTGTGCTCTGCTCTGGCTAGACCATTCTCTATTTCTCATGTACATCTTTAAAATTTCAGCCCTTTTCTACATTCTTTTACTATTAATATCCATCACTGCTTTATCAATCAGTGACTTTAATTTCTACACAAAGCTCAAGTTAGAACACATTCTCTAAGACTGCCCAGAGAAATTCCATTACACTTAATTATCAATCATGAACATTTATTGAGAAGTTCTTAGGTATTAGACATGCTAACACCTCTCAACAACCATGTCAGGAAGGTACAATTTAAAAGAGATTTTAATAATTGTATCACCAAGCTGGTTGGGGTTTATAGAACTTAAGTAACTTGCCCAGAGTCACACAGATGATGACTGGTAGAGCCAGAATTTAAATCCTGTGCATCTAGAGAGAGGGTTCATGTTCTTCATCCCATATCCTTATTTCAAACCTACAGTCTTTACTATAGTTACTCTTAGAAGAGTATTTGTATTACTTTGCTTTTGTATATAGTAAGTTATCTCAACTAAATTTTAAGTACTTCCAACATCAGAGATGTAAAATCGTTACATTTCTCTGAAGGGTTTACCTTCATGACCAGTAATTTCCTCTTGGTAACAGTGAAAACATATATAAAATGTAAGTGATTGTAATGA
Organism: Rhinopithecus bieti; assembly: GCF_001698545.2. Lineage (NCBI taxonomy): Eukaryota > Metazoa > Chordata > Mammalia > Primates > Cercopithecidae > Rhinopithecus > Rhinopithecus bieti. The sequence continues at coordinate 437,808 of NW_016816467.1, read as the reverse complement.
TGAAGATAATGTGGATTAAGTAATTTTTAAAGATGTCATATGTTCCAAGGAGACTCGTATGAACCAAAATCAGATGCATGAAATCAGTAAGCCTTTCACTCAAGTTCTTCCTCATCTCCATTACCTTTTTTTCTGGGGTGGGTACTAAAAGGATACTCCTTTTCTAGGGTATTCCTTGGTTTTCTTAATAGAACAATATGATATAATCATATTGAGATTTTTAAAAATGCATTTATAAAATTTACATGTATTTTCTACTCTGTGCAAAGCTTAAGGTTAATTTTAGGGCAGTAGCTACAATGTGGAAATGTTGCACTGAATTGTACTATGTCACTTAGGCATTTTGTTAGCTTGATTTCTCTATGCTTTCAAACTCAATTTGACATTTATGTTCCAGACAGACATGAAAATCATACCCAAAGAATAGCCCTATATTACTTGAGAGAAAGGAGAAAAAAAGTCCAAGGTGTAAGGAGGCCTGTCTTAGCCTTTTCTCCTCCTTTACTGCCTGTATAGGCCAATGTTTTACTGATTGCTGAAGAAAAGTATGAAAATAGATAATAAGAAATAAGAATATTAAAGCAAAGGCAAAAATAAAACAACTTTGGTGATTCTCAAATTCTGAGAGTAAACAGAGAACTCATGTGAACCTGAACCTTTAAGTCCAAGGCAGTTACAACTTGGCTTTTGCTAGACTTGGTTTGAACAAAGAGTGCAACATAATTTAGTGAAGAGCACTGACAACTGGGGAAATTTCTATCTGTGCTTTAATTCTTAGGAGGGTTGTTAATGTCAATCTCTTGATCATGTGATCTGCTCCCTAATTGGGAGTACGATTAGAGATGATCTAATTTTACATTTTAAAATAAGAAAATTTATGTGAAGAAAAGTCAATGGATTTGTCCAATGTCATTTAATGGGAAGGAGTGGTTGTTAATAGTATTACCAGAAATGAATTCTGGCTTTTTGTATTCTTGGTCTAACATTTTTCTAATATACTGCTGTACACTGTAACCTCATCACTGTAAATTATTTTAATGGTTTTTAAAAGAAAAAACTGAAAACACGCTAACTAGAAAATATATGCCATCTAGAAGAGCATGCAGCATATGATTCATACCCTCCCTTTGCTTTGCTCTCTTGTATCACGTGAATTCTCATAGAGGAGGACACTTTTAAACCCTTAAAAGCTAAAGCCTTTCAAAAAAAAAAGAGACCAATTTTGATTCTAAGGAATTGTCCCCAAGTATGCCAAAGAAAACAGCACTGCAGGCCAGGCACCGTGGCTCAAGCCTGTAATCCCAACACTGTGGGAGGCTGAGGCAGGAGGATCACTTCAGCCCAGGAGTTTGAGACCAGCCTGGGCAACATAGTGAGAACCCGTCTCTAAAAGAGAAAGAAAGAAAATAGCCTTGCAAACTGCATAAAATCTTTCTGTGCAAACACTGATGTCAAGGCCAAATGTAAAGCTAGTCTTAATGTAGCACCAACATTTCATACAACCCTAAGAAACAGAGCAGCAAAGAGCAGGGTGCTCTTTTAAAATGAAGGCCCTGACATGCATCAGACATTCACACCAGAAAATAAAAAATTGTTTGTCTGATATCTTTTTTAAAAAATGAGCACTTCATTTACCTGTTTTGTTTCTCTGAAAGTGATGAACTCGCACTGCATGGCTATATGAGTTCCGCTTATGCTCCAAGTGCCTCAAAACTTCCAAAAATCACTGTAAGTTCCCCAAGTTGAGGGAGCCAGACAGGGGGACTTTTGCTATGCCTTTCCTGTTTGATCCTGTCTTAACAAAGGCTTCAAGAACCCTGGATTTTGGAAAACTGGGCAAAGCACTCTCTGAGAAAGAAAAGTGATTTTTATAACATCTTACATTAAAGAATACAATTATTTTCTCTATTGTATTCTTAAATCAGAATGAGCTTTCTAGGGCCAACCTGATTATGTTATGTGCCTGCATAAAATACTTTAATGGTGCACTCAGAATAAAGTCCAAACTCATTACCATAAATTATAACTCCTTCAGGATCAGGCAACTACAAGGCATCTGGCATTCGTCCCTCCTTTGGTACTTTCCTCCCTCCTTTTTGCCCGCCCACCTACCTCCCCACGACTCTGGGCCTGTCTCATCTCCCCTCTTTTTAAAGGGCCTGGGCATGTTGTTTATTCTAAGGAGAAGATACTTTGCCAGGCTGCCCTCCCCTAGCATCATTTAATTGCCACTCACACTCTCAGAATTTCCTCAGGGGAGCTTCCCTAATAGTGCCAAGAGTTTACTTCAACCACAGCCCCTTCCATGGTAATTATGATAATGTGTTTACTTCTCCAAGTCCTCTCCTAGAGGGTGAGCTTCTTCAGGGGAGCAACCTTTTCCTTGTTTGGAGAATTTATATCCTGTAACCGATAGGTGCTTAAATCTGTGTTGTATGAATGTTAATGAACTGGCTTTCTCTTAAAGCTAGTGGTGTTTAATCTGATCAATCTCACACACACAAAAAAGACATTTTTGCTTGTCTTTTTTTTTTTTTGAGATGGAGTCTTGCTCTGTTGCCCAGGCTGGAGTGCAGTAGCACGATCTCAGCTCACTGCAACCTCCAACTCCTAGGTTCAAACAATTCTCATGCCTTAGCCTCCCGAGTAGCTGGGATTACAGGCACGTGCCACCATGCCTGGATTTTTTTTTTTGTATTTTTACTAGAGACAGGTCTCGCCAGTGTTGGTCAGGCTGGTCTCAAACTCCCGACCTCAGGTGATCTGCCCACCTTGGTCTCCCCAAAGGCTGGGATTACAGGCTGAGCCACTGTGCCCAGTCATTTTTGCTTGTCATTTAAATGGAAAAAGGGAAGAACTAAATTCTAAGGGTATTTCAAGTCGGTCATCTCAAATACAGTCAAGGCAGTCATGCGAGGTCATATTTCAAATAAACAGATGTGATCTATTAATGCATTATTCTAATAGGTAACTACTTACATAAATCCCACACAAAGTAGACATTCTATTTTCTGTATTATTACAGGCTTTACAAAGACTAAACTTTTTTTAAGCCTAAATTTTTTACTCTTCCAAAAGTTTTGCAGATTATTCTACTACTTCCAGTAAGCATCTCCAAAATCAAGAAAGAGTAAAAGTAATTCACATAATCATTTGTTAATTCCAGAAAGTAATCAAGGCAGAGAAGTGAAAAATTGTTATACATTTTAATGGTCTCATGGTATAAAGAGAAATGTAATAATGATAATTATACTTTGAAGCCAAGAGAATATTGAGAGGAAGAAACCCCATGTTAAGGCTATCCTGTAAAAATGCACTCCATACTTATTTCCTTTAAATGGTAACAAATCTAACCCAAAGCTTGACTTAAGAGTTAAACTTTAATACTTGTTTATCAAAATTTAGTTACATGTACTGGTATTACTCATACATTCTCCAAACACTGATTATTGTATACATGTAGTTTTTAAAAAGCATGTTAATGATCAAGTAGGCTTTACTCCTAAGGTGCAAAGTGGTTCAACATATACAAATCAATAAATGTGATTCACCATGTAAACAATTAAAAACAAAAAATATATGATCATCTCGATATACACAGTAAAATCTTTCGATAAAATCCAACATCTCTTTCTGATAAAAACCCTCAAGAAACTAGACATTATGACCAAGTCTTCAAAAGCAATTGCAACAAACCAGAAATTGACAAGTGGGACCTAATTAAACTAAAGAGCTTTTGCACAGCAAAAGAGACTATCAACAGAGTAACCAGACAACCTACAGAATGGGAGAAAATATGCACAAACTATGCATCTGACTAAGGGGTAATATCCAGAATCTGCAAGAAACTCAACAAGCAAAAAACAAGTAACCCCATTAAAAAATGGATGAAAGACATGAACTGACACATCTAGAAATGAGACATACAAGTGGCCAACAAATATATTAAAAAAATACTCCATCACTAATCATCAGAGAAATGCAAATCAAAACTACAATGAGATACCATCTCACACTAGTCAAAACGGCTATTACTAGCCAAAACAACAGATGCTTGGGAGGCTGTGGAGAAAAGGGAATGCTTATATACTGTTGGTGGGAATGTAAATTAGTTCAGCCACTGTGGAAGGCAGTTTGGAGGCTTCTCAAAGAACTAAAACAGAACTACCATAAAACCCAGCAATCCCATTACTGGGTATACATCCAAAAGAAAAAAATCTTTCTACCAAAAAGACACATGCACTTGCATGTTCACTGCAGCAGTGTTTATAATAGCAAAGACATGGAATCAACCTAGGTGCCCATCAACAGTTGACTGGATAAAGAAAATGTGGTACATATACACCATGGAATACTACACAGCCATAAAAAGAATGAAATCATGTCCTTTGCAGCAACACGGATGCAGGTGGAGGCCATTATCCTAAGCAAATAAACGGAGGACCAGAAAACCAAATATCACATGTTCTCACTTGTAAGTGAGAGCTAAACATGGACATAAAGATGGCAACAACAGACACTGGGTACCACCAGAGAGGGGAAGGAGGCAGGGGGAAAGGGTTGAAAAACTAACAATTGGGTGCTATGTTCGGTTCCTGAGTGACAGGATCACTCATACCCTAAATCTCAGCATCACATAATATACACAGGTAACAAACCTGCACATGCACCCCCTGAAACTAAAATAAAAATTACAATACAAAAGAATAAAATGTTAAAAGTGCATGTTAATTTTTAATCACATTCAGAAACTTTAAAGGATCTCTTTAAAAAACGTTTAGAGCAAATCCATCACTGTGCCAAAAGAGCCACCCAGGGAAGCTCTCAGGATTAGTCAGTCTTCTGTATGCTCCCCACACAGTATTAAGGATCTAAGCCTGAAGGTACTTTAACCAAACTGGTGTATAAAAACACCATACAAAACCTTGCACTGGCTTAAAAGTCAGTACAGAAATTAATGTTCAGACTGTTGCAGAAAGGAATGAATGGACAAGGCCAAACATAACAACACAAAGACACCACGTGGGGCTCACACAGCTGCTGCATCATGCTAGACAGGGACTAGACAGAGATAGGGGGCCTTAGATAAGTTTAGCGATTAACTATAGTAGATTTATGTCATGACATAAAGAGAAGTTACAACAGATAGATAAATTTCCCAAACTTTACAAAATCCCCTTTCCATCAGAAATACAAAATTTTCAATTCAAGAGGTCAAAATATAATTTGTCCTGTATTTCCAGTGACTCATCTGCTTTCCCAATATTTAATACAGTATGCATAAAATACGCTTCTATTAATACAGACAACATGTAGCTCAAAACAAACACTACAGTGACAGAAACAGTATGATGAAAATATCACTATCATGAATTGGGTGATAGGCAAAGGGTCTAAGATAATTATGTTTAAGTGTTCAGAACATCTATGTATTTCTGCAGCTTCAATTACTCAGAAGTATTTGAAAAGTTCATCTGTACGCAAACTACAGCAGCTGACATCTATAATTGGGGATATAAAGAAGACCAGAATGTTACCGGTTTCTTATAGATCCTTCCAAAGACAATCTCAAAAACCAGACATACAGGGCAATGAACTAGTTATATGGAGCTCTGAAACTAATCAAGCCATATTTGATAGAATTAGATTTGCTTATTATGAGTTTTACATAAGAAATACTGAAATAATAGATTAAGTCATTTATCTGATGTCATGAAATTTGAAATGAAAATAGATTCACCTGATGCTATGAATACTGAGAAAAATTATAGGACCAAATGAGACATTATTTTCGTTTAAGTGTTTGTGGGTAAACTGCTTTGAGATCTGAATTTGGATTTTAAAATGTGTTTTTCTTGAAGTTATAGCTTTGTAAAGTGAGTTTATGAAGTCATAACTTTGTAAAGTGAGTTTACAAAGTTTGCCTTGTAATGTTAAATACATTCTCAAGCCTCCTCTCCTGTATCATAACTATTTAAAAAGTAGAATAGTACTAAAGAAAAGCAAATTTTTTTGAATACTATGACTTTAGGAACCTCTTTACTGTTTTGCTGAGTCTATTCTTGATTCTAGCAAAAATTATATGGGTATTTCAATCTGGGTGCTCTTTTTTAGTTCATTTTGTATCTAAGCAAACATGCCAAATAAATAATGTGGCCAATGAACTCACGATAGTCTCTGATCAGTTCAGTTAAATTTTAAAAGAATGAACACAATCTCTAGAAATAACTAAGAAGCTACTTTGTTCTGTTCTATTAAGTTCCTTTACATTAAAGAACTAGTGCGGTTAGTCTCTAGTGTACTAGAATAATAGTACTTTCACTAAATACACAGGGATGTATAATTATAAAATATGCAGTATACATGATATGTAGTATATATTGCGATATATACATAAAACGTATATCATAATAATGTGGGACACATGAGTGATATCAGACTTAGAGGATACTAAAAGCTAATCACTATGATCTCAGGTCTTTTCTAACTTATAAACAAGGATGTTTCCTGATTTCATATTATGCTTACCGCATGGAATCACAACTGTGAAATATACTGGAGTTTTCAAACTGTGTTCTACAGAGCTCAAGGGGAGAAAAGAGCAGCAGAGGAGCAAGGGAGGTAGGATTTAAGAGCTTTGCACCCTCACCCAAATCTTACTCCCTCCACATTTATGCGAGACCTCAAAATATAAAACTGTTAGGTTTGGAGTTGAAAAGTAGAGATCTGCCACTAACATGCACTCGTTACTGGAAAACAAGGAAAGCACCAGTTTAACATTAAAAAAGATATTCAATATTTCAAAGAGTTCATGACACTTGTATCTCAATCCTTCAGTGATCTGTGTGAACCAATTATAAAGCTATACATGTCCAAACATATTTTTGCAAATTATATGCAAAGAAAATGACCAGTAGTGTCTAAAATAGATTTAGAGACAAAGAAAAAGAAAAACAAAAGGAAGCATTATCCAATAGAGAGTTTCTGATGCTCACATCCTTTCTGAGATCCACATCACAATCACAGCCCTGCTGCCTGGGGCAGACTGGGTTGTCGTGGGTGTGACACACATAGACCAATCACATAATCTCTAAGCAATCTAAAGTGAGTAAATAATAAGTAAGGCAATGAGAAGCTGATGCAGAAGCTGCAAGGGCACCTAAAAAGGAGCTAGGAGGCAGAATTGAGGCCACAGAAGGGGAGCATTGGAGGCCAAAGCTCTTGGAAAGCAGAATCCATTTAAGTAGGGGATACAGAGTAAGAAACAGAAAAGAATCAGAAAAGAAAACAGAAAAGAAGGTAAGAATGCAAAAGAGAACAAACCAGATGCAAAGATTTCCTGTAAAACAGAAATGCACAGAGAGAGCAGGACATAGCAACAGTCCCCTGGAATTGCCTCAGTTCCTGATAATCTCCTTGTTGAAGGAGGTTAACCTCCTATTGAAACAAGGAGGTTATCTTTACTTACAAACAAAACCAAATCCTTTTTCTTAAGATACTCTGAGCCTCAGTCTCTTTTCCTCACAACCAGGACTTAATTAGAACTACTATTAATTATCTAAGCCCAGGTTAAGGAGAAACTGACACAAACATTATGCGGTCTTAAAAAGCTACATATAGCAGGAGAGTTTTCAAATGCGCTGAAACACCCTTAGGTAAGCCAGATATTGTATCATTCATCACGTTTACATTTACACGAATTTACTTGGTTGTCAGGATTAAGCCACACTAACAGCATAGTGCAACAAATCAAATTGTCTGTGTTTTAACCACTTAAACCCCAATTTTAAAAACCTGGGTAGATATTACCCAATTTGGCTAAACAGTTTCCTTTACAGACTTCTTAACAAACTATGTTACCTCAGAACTTAATGTTACTTATGCAGGCCAGCATGAAAAAAAAAAGATAGACTAGAAGCATTTATTACCCCAGCAAAGGCAAAGTAATTCTTAAGAAGTTGTTATAGGAACAGAATGGAAAGATTATACAGTCTCACTATTCTTAAATAATTATGACAAATACATTAATAATCTTAAGTCTGATTTGATATTATATACTCTAGAGAAGAGGTTACTCAATAGCGGCTGAAGGCCATTATCTAGCTTGCAGAAGTGTTTGGGTTGGCCTGCAATATTTGCTTAAAAATAATTAAATTAGTTGATAGAACTTTAAAAATCGAGAGATAATACATATAAAATCTGAAATCTCTGGCTTCTCCTGAAATACCAGAAGATTTGCCTGAATGGGTGCATCACTTCACAAGTCAACAAAGGATTGTAGCTGAGTAGGTTAGTTAATCCCATTAGATGGGGCCAGGGCAGTCCAGTTTCTTCTGATTCTCCCCAGTTGTCCGCTCACTCTATGAGTATTTTAGCTGTAACCTCTGCTCTAGAGATAGGAGACTTATAAATATCACCTCACATCAACATGTGATATAGTAACTATTAATTTATAAAAGGCAGTACTGCTTTGCTTAAATAAGTTGATGGCTATGGAACTATGAAATATTTCAGAATTTCTAGTCCAAATTCTGTTTTGGATTTAATGGCAGTTAAAAATAGATCTAACTTGGCACTCCCCAAGCCTTTTACTTTGCCATGCTCTCCTTACCTTTTCTGTCTGGCTTGAGGTTCCTATCCACGGGGGGTGGTTCACAGTCTGCAACAGGAACTGGCCTTCTGGGAGGGGTTTTTGGGCTGGATCTGAAGCCCATATGAGCAGGAGGAGGAACTTGCATTCCAAATGAGGAAAAATCAAATGTTCCTGGAGTCATTGGCACATAATTGGCTTCTTGAATTGGTTCTGTAAAACTGCTGGAATGTTGTCGTGGTGGTGAATTGGGATTCATTGGGACGTAATTTTCATCCAGTTCTTCACTTGAAACACTTCCCACTGTCAACACATTTTTGACTTTCTAAAACACATATATATTTAGTTTAATAAAAACTCTTGTTACACATGAAAACACAATTGTAAGTCAAACCCATTCATATGGATCTCAGCATACTTTTATTTCATGATATCACTTAGTCCCATGGCACTAATTATGAAGATTTAGACAATGAAATACACTTGATGATGCCAAGGTCAATTATACTTACAAAGTGGTTATGGAAGCCTTCAAGTGAACTAGATCTATCACTTGGAAATGTTCGTGGAATATCATAGCAGTCTTGAGAACTAGCATCTAAAATAAAGAACAAACTATCAACATTTCTTCCCATCTTTGCCAGCTGTCAGGGTCACTGGGATGACCTATTCTCTTTCTCTCATCATACATATGCAGACACACATGCACACACATAGATTTTAAAAAGGATGCTCATAGAATTGTATCTTGAATCGGCATATTAAACCACTAGAAAATGCAGACACTCACTCCTATGCTAACCAACACCAATATCTAATTTTGAGTGTGAGTGAATGTCTAAGTCTGGGATAAGATAGGTTATCTAAAGATGAAGAGAAACACCTCTATTTTCTCATTGTTTGCACCACCTTGGGCCTAACTTACATCTCACTAACTAGGTTATACAGTCACTTCAAGAAAGGAGTTAGAAATTGTTATTGAATGGTGAAATAAGTACTGATTTAAGTAGTAATCACAAATACATTAAATATTTATCTTCTTGGAGATAGCTGGGGAAAACTCTACCACAAAATATAGAAATTTTAGCACATAGTATTTAGAATATGTGCATTAAAAACTTTAGCTTTCTATTTTTAGGACTTTGAGAATCTCAGAGAATCACCCAGACTCATTTTCTCTTCTCCTCTCAAGGTCTGTAACTTTTGGTTCAGACTCTAGGAGACAGTATAGGAAAGTATACTCACTAACAGTGAAGTAGTAGTGATAAGGGGAAAGAAGATTCAGCTCTTTAAACACAAGTAAAAATCAAAGAGAAAGCAGAATGGCTTGACTAGAACAGAATATCACCTGTCAGACACAACACAAAAACTGCTTATATAGGAAGGAAGGAACTAGAGCCCAACAGATGTGACTTAGAAGCGGCCATAATGGCACACAAATACAGGAAAGGGTATGACTCGGAGAGGCTTTGTGGCTGGTCCATTTCCTGCGCTTCTGTCCCAACAGAGGGCCTATCTACCCAGGATTATAGAAAGTGGGAGAGAGAAGGGCACACTTCCTGAGGCAGGAAGGCATTACTAAGGCCATACTTCTTCAGGGGTGAGAAACTCCAACTATCTTTCCCTTCTAGCAGAGCATGAATGCACATATACCCTTCCAGGTAACTGTAGAGCTGGAAAAAAATGGACTGTATTTTGTAGCATAATATATTTAACTACATTTAAAAGAACAAATATTCAGAAAAATCGATTTTCTATCATTAACCTCTAATAGAGAAGAAGTCAACTAGAGCTGACCTTTTCGCAATTTGTTTAAATCCACAGTGGAAATGGTATTACTACGTGATGGCGGCATCCCTGCTGTAGGGATACAGTAACTACTGTCAGTGTCTGAGGCGGTGCGTGGGATACTACACGTTTCCACAGGAGATCGGTCATGAGCTGGATGTGGTTTCGGTGGCCGAGGTGGAGGAATATCTGGAATAGTGTCTAGCTTTGATGTCTGTCCCAAGGTTCCTTCTGGAAATGTTCGTGGAATCTGATAAGTATTACCAGGTGTTGGAGGAATGTCATAACTAATAGATACATGCCTCATTTGAGTCTCTACACTCGATGTCCCAGAAGGGGTATTAAAAACATAGAGTTCTCCATCTGCTTCAGTACTTGACGGAGACACCTTTGGTAACACATCATGGGAATAACTCCTGGGCAGGTTATAAAGGCTGGAGTCAGCTGAAGCACATGTGGCACGTGAAGGTGGAGAGTCGTATATCATTTGCTGCTGAAAAAAGCCATTCATTCCATGTTTGCTCTGGGAGGAAGCAGGATTTTTATGAGAAGGGACGTTATCATTGCAGTCTGTTTCAGAAGAGGTGAATTTTGCAGAATCAGCATGTGTTCTAAATAAAAATTGTTAATGACAGAATAAACAAGGTGAAGACTAAGAATACATTTTTTATAAACATAGCTTAGCAATCAAAAGATAGGGCTTTTCTCATTAGATTTTTTGTGTGATCCATAGGATTTAAAGCACAAATGTTCTTTAGCTTTTATGATTATACACCAGACAACAAAACCACCACCACAAAACCAACAGAAGCATTCTCTCTAATTCTGTCCTATATCTGCCCACACCCCCAACTCCACCTATTAAATTTGCACATAAAAACACAACCCCTGAAGCACTGGAATTAAACATTACAAAACTCTGGGAAAGGTAAACGATTAATGCATAGACACAAGGAAAAGCATTTCCTCTGAAGAGCATGCAAAAACCTAGTGCTAGTACAGTTTATATAGTTGATCCATTGGTCTTAAACCTCCCCGTGGCAAATTTGCTGTTCTGTAAAATTAAAAGTCTAATGATTACTTGGTATTGAATAAGGTCAATGTGACTTACAAGAAGGTGACATCTAATTGTTTTTCACATATCTTCCTTTCCACTACTTTTCTTTAACAAACATTTAGCCAACATTAAAGAGGATGGAAATACATGATACAGAGTTAACGAACTCCAAACAATAACTCACTTTGAGAAATCTCATTAAAGTACATTTATGTACATTTTCAGTCTCTGCATTTTGAGGTATCACAAAATTTGGGTATATGACAAGATGAAGCTAACAACACAAGCACACTCTCACTTCCTTAATGCTAAACAAGATACCTGAACTACTTCTGCATGTTATCCAAAGTCCTGTAGGAATTTAAACAATATTTCTTTAAATAACTATGATTTTTTTTTAAGGGCTTACCTTTCCTGACTTCTTAGTAACATCTGGCACTATGCATAGTAAAGTCTCCCCCTTTACTATGAGAAAACCCACACTGTGCCATATTGTGCTTTTGTTTTCTCCATCTTAAAAACATCTTAAAACCCTCCATTTTAAACCCTTCTCCCTCGCTGATTACTTTCTTGTTTCACTTACTGGCCCCTTCCTGTCTCTCTCCCAGCATATGGCCAACAGAGATTAGTCCTAACCTTTTACCACACATGCTATTAGAGATCATCCTCCTTTTTCAGAACTTCATTTTCTTCTCTGAATGCTGACAACTTCCATCATCTTATCAAATTCCATGTCCCATGTTCTCAAACTAATATTTCTACTTGGTTACTCCAGTATTACCTTGCTTGTGTGCCTCAAACTGAAATCCATTTACTTAAGTTGACTGCTTTTCTGGCTTGCACTGAAAAAAATGACTTTATCCAGATTCCCTAGGCTCAAAACACAATCAGCTTGATTCCTTCTCTTTGATCTCCAGTCATGTAGGCATCGAGCCCTTCTTCTTAGCTGCGTACTTATTCCCTTGCTCTATTCCCATTGCCACAATCCCAAGTTCAGGTCCCTGTCCCTGCTGAGATCTATATGACTGAACCCTCCTTAGTGGAATTTCCTCTACTCTCTGCCTCTTTCAATCTATTCATGGGGCCAGACTTCCATAAAATCAATATTTTCAAAACATAGTTGTTATACCACTCACGTATTCAAGAGAAAAACCTAGTAAGGGCCCCTACAGGGTGTGGGAACTATAAGGCCTCACACGAATCCACGCGACACTGAGGCTACTAATAACCTGGCTCCACCTTCTCCATCCTATCCTCTAAGACGCTCTCCTCCTCATTATCTTCCTCCCACCATGCTCACTCACATCTTTCCTTTCCCTCAAGCTATTTTTGCACAAATTACTAATGATTTTCTTCTCTTCTCTCACCAACTAGGTGTAGTTCACATCCTATTCTTCCTATGAAGCTTTTGTTTTCTCCATCTTAAAAACACTTGCACTGTCCCTTTGTGGAATTTCTAATGCGCCTATGCATATTCTAAAATTTGTACTTCATTTAATTCAAATGCAGAGTTAAGAGAAGCTAGAGGAATTATGAGTAATAAGTAAAGCTCCTTGCTCTGACTAGCTTACAGTTAGTGAAGAATAAGTAAAAACATCAAGCCATTTCTAACACTGTGATAAAACAAGATATGAAGGCGTAACTGGGATACTATAAAAACCCAGAAAGATATTTAAGCTAACTTGGGAGTTTGAGAGGAATGCTTCCTAGAGGAGCACATTCTAGCCAAAGTCTTGCAGAACAAACAAGAGTTTGCAAGGCAACTCTCGTATATTATCTTCATCTCTAAATATTTAATGCTTGCATGTTTTCACTTAACTCTTACTTGTAAACTCCAAAGGTGACTATATCTGAGTAGACTCTATTTTATATAGTTTGTACCTTCATAGCACCTAGCATAATATTGGGCACATAGTGGTTACCTCATAAATATTTGCTATTTATCTGTCACTTTTGTAAAATATAGATAGCAAAATACATCTGGGTGATGATTTTGAGCATAAGTTGTACTGCAAGAGGAAAGCTGTGATACCAGTGAAATTATGAAATACACTATATAAAAATAAAATATAGAACTGTCACTCGGCTGTTGGCTTCTAAAAGTTGCTACTGAAAATAATTGTGAACTTTTATAAAATAAAATATTAGTTAGTAGCATAGGTAACAAAGTTGCCAGTGTATAATTTTTAAATACTCACAGCAAACAAGCAAAATCAAGTTAGAATTTGATATTAACAAATGTTGATTTATAAATTTTTTTCTGCTCTTACAGGTAAAATCCCATTACAACAAATACATAGAAATCCAGCTTTGGAATGAATGTGAGCTGTTTCCATCATCTCAGGGCATGGTTCAGAGAAACTATTTTGTGAATCTTAACATATTCTACATCAGAATTTTTGAACAAGTACTTTGTCTGATCCCAGTCCAGCAATAATTACTTTCTGCATTTAAAAAAATCTTTTTGTCATAAAATAATGCTTACAAAATATAATAATCTTGTTTAAAAAAACATTTTTCATGTCTATCAAGAAATATACTCTCTATCCAGACCCCAGCTGATTAATACATAAATAAAATATACTTAATTGACTGGTATCACTAATTGTCACATAGCTATTAATGGCAGAGACTGGCCTCTCAATCATTTTTCTGCTCCTTTTAAAAACAGTAAAACAATTGCTTCTTGACTCTTTACTGCTTTCAACATCAAGGAACAAGGAGGATCCAATTAAAATGCCTTATAGCTTAGAAGAGGAAAGGGACGTGGGGGCAGGGAAGGAGATGGTAGAGAAACTAAGAATTTGGGACAGGTTTGATGATTCCTTCAGTCAAGCGCTGTACTCCATATACTTCTTTCTACTTAAAAATTTGTAAAGGGAGGCCAAGTGCAGTGGCTCACACCTGCAATCCCAGTGCTTTAGGAGGCTGAGGTGGGAGGAATACTTGAGCCCAGGAGTTTGGGGTTACAGTGAACTATGAGTGTGCCACTGCACTCCAGCCTGGGCAACAGAGCAAGACCTTGTCTCTTAAAAAAAAAAAAAAAAAAAACCAGAAAAAAAGAAAAAAAGGTTAAAAAAAAAAAGGGTAAGCTCTGCTTCTGCTTCATTGCTAGATATGAAGACTAAAAGTTTCATAATTTTTTAGGAATATATTTGATCAAATTTCACTAACATCCAATTTGTATATTCCATGGAATTTGCTATATCGGGATTTTACCTGTATGATTAATTTCTCACACAGATCCAAAACCACCACAACACACTCACTGCAATGGAATCGTTTTGCTTTCAAAATCTTCTAGTAGAAGGTATTCCTCTCCTTCTTCAGAAACAAAAGATGACCCTTGGCTGGTTTATAATCACATAAGAAATGGAGCAAGATCACCATTTATAAATCAGTGAAATCTGTTAAGCAAGTAATACTGTGAGTCTGTAACAAAGACTACAAAATAGTAGACAGACTTCCAAAAGAGCCTTGTAGGGAAAACTGCTCTTTGTCAAAGATGGCAGAGATTGTGTCTCTTCGATACAATCTCCTGAATATCAGATATCAATAGGGGAATGTAAACCTGAAATATAAAGCCTAAACATATGCCTATACAGATGGTTTCTTTCAAGCCTGCAAGTCAAAATTTAAAAAGTTTAAAAGGTAAGAATCTTAATGTGTACACACATACATACGCCTCTATGTCTCTCTCACACGGGCATGTATAATTTACCTGGTGGGTTCGGGTTTCTTGCTTTGACAGTTGATGAGCAACAGGTAGTCTTGAGGATCCTCCTGAATGCCAAGAGTTTCCAGGTGTGGTGGAACATTGATTAGCTGATATGGAGGAGGTAGAGTAGCAGAGGATGAATCCGCCTGGGTGGATGGTGGTGCTGTATTTATAGCTAAAGGTAAATCAGCTGGTGCTTGTAAGGAGCTGCCAGGTGGCTTTACAGGATCTGCAACACAAAGTTTAACTATCACGTCTACCACAGTTAAAGAATTTTTGGAAAAACAAAGCTACTTTGGAGACAAATTGTTTCAACACACAAAAACAGAATAAATCATGGCAATGTCAGCTAAAACAACACTACCTAAATGGCGACCTTTATACAGCAAGTATTTTTTATTCTTGTCAAAGAGATCTAAAGAGTAGGACTCCCTATATATTCCCGCTCCTCTAAAAAAGCCACGGCTAACCTTGCCTTGAACAGTCTTCAGTTTTGAGGCTACGAGAAGGAAGCTGTTCTACAACCTTAGTTGAAGAGAAAGATACCTTAAAACTCCATAATAAAGTGCTTCCCGAGCCAACCCAACCTTCCAAGGAGACCCATTTAATTACACAGTTTCTTTTTCTTTTTTTTTTTGAGATGGAGTCTCGCTCTGTCGCCCAGGCTGGAGTGCAGTGGCGCGATCTGGACTCACTGCAAGCTCCGCCTCCCGGGTTCACGCCATTCTCCTGCCTCAGCCTCCGGAGTAGCTGGGACTACAGGCGCCCGCCACCACGCCTGGCTAATTTTGTATTTTAGTAGAGACGGGGTTTCACCGTGTTAGCCAGGATGGTTTCGATCTCCTGACCTCGTGATCCACCCGCCTCGGTCTCCCAACGTGCTGGGATTACGGGCCTGAGCCACCAGGCCCGTGGTCCTGTGAGTAGCAGGGTCAGCTCTTTACCCTGTGTTTATTTCGATGATCATTCTTTTCTACCTCTTAGCAGACTAGAGAGAATTACTTCTAATTCTGGGATGGTGAAAATAAAGTCTATTCACGTTCAAGGAAAGAGCTTCTTTAAGGCATCACCTCTTCCCTCAGCTCATAACTTTATTTGCCATGTAGTGGATTTTTGTAGTATTTTCATGAAAAGAGGCCCAGCAAGTAAAGTAGTAATTTATTATTCCCTTAACTATGTTTTGAGAGAAATACGAAAAGAGCTAAATTGTACAGAATGAAGCAATTGAAAACCAGGTGAAATTCTAGAATAAAATCCCGCTGTAGTCACTGCCATAACCAAGTATATTAAAGGCCCAAAAAAAAATGCTCTGTTAGTCTGGTTAGCCATAGAAGGCCATAAATAATCCAGAAAAAGGCAAATGTTCATACATGAATAAATCTGTTCAAATTTATATTGTTATTTATATTATTACAGAACAGAAAAGGCTGGGTTGAAACTGAAGCCTCTTCAGTTCCCGTGTGGTGGCCTCGTATTCAATCCGTGAGGTTGGGGGGCCTGTTAGAAGGACCCCATCTCGCTTTGCTGGAAGTTTATTTTTCTTCTTTTCCTTTTTTGCCCAATAAATTCCGTTCCCCTCAAAGTGTCCTTGAATGTGTTCCTAATCCTTCCAGGTCATGTGACAAAAACCCAGTTTTAGTTGAACTAAGAACAAAATTCTGCATCATTTTTGGTGCCCAAATGTGGGGCATGAGAAAGGGTAAGATGCAAACCAAAAAATCTTTTTACCTTTCATTTCTAAGCCTTTTTGTCCTCAGACTTCTGAGGGTAGAGTAAATTACGCCTCCCCACTCCTGTCACTCCCAGGGATCGAGAATGTCGGCCTTTTCCTCCTTTTTTTGAGATACACAGTGGTGGCTAAGGCCAAAAGGCCTTTGCGCAGCGGACTGGCCAGCATTCCCCACCATGTCTCTCTCTTAGTAGACACTGAGAGACCTATTTGCATAAGAATGAGAGGTTCTTCATCAGGCATCTTTTTCTTTTTTCCACCCTGTTAGCAATTAACACAGCCTTGCATTTAAGCTGTCTTCCTCTTCTCCACCAGGTCTGGAGTTAACTTTAAAGCGAGGCCCTTTTTTTTTTTGCAGATGTTCTACTAGACTAGGAATAAGGATAACTGTTTCTTTCTCTGTAAAGTTTTAATTATGAAAAAGGATTTGTGAGGTTTGTCTTAAGCTTTAGCCAATCTGCTGTGCTTTGCATGTCTTTCTGTATGGTCAGTAGCAAACTTTGCTGCAGGCCTCCATCTTGTTTTACGTCCTTGGAAGTGTGACCTATAAACATGTAGCAATGCTTTCTTTAGCCTCTGCCATTTTACAGTGGCGGCCCAGGCTCAATCCTGGCTTAGGCAGAGTCCTTTCTGGTTTGATATATATGTGACTTTTGCTATTTGTTTATTCTCTTCCTCTCCACGAACTGCCTTGATTTTCCTTTTCTGAGCCTTTAGTAAAGTTTGAAAGCCAGAAATACTGACCACTTGGTGCAGTTAAAGTTGGACAAGGAATTTAAAAGAATTTTCTTAAACAGCACTCAGCTTAATTAAAAATGGATATCCAAATTATAGGTATATTTAAAAGGCCTTTATGTTTTTCTCTTCCTGGATCTTGCTTTGCTGGAAAAGGGTTTTTTCTAGTCACCTGAATTATTTTTCTCCATTTTGCCTTGCCACCCTTAATGCTTGCATGAGAAGGGACAGACCTCTGTTTTCCTCATGAAACCCCAAGAATTAAAAGTGAATAGATCTCTCTCAAAATCTGTTTTTGCCTCCCAGTTATGCCTGCTTATTAGGCCTTAGAAGCTGCATGTTTTCCTAACCCTGTCTCTTTATGGGCTCAACCCGGAGGCAAATCATCCAATTAGGAAGTTGGCAAACGAAAAACTTGTGGTTACTGGGTTTTCTTCTGCCTGTCTGTGTAGTTATATATGTGTTGTTATATGTGATGTCTATAAAAAGAGCTCTAATTAATTATAGAGAAGGATAGGTGCTTGGATCAAATATTGAAAGGGAAAATAAAAGCTGTGGTACTTTTTAGTTCACGTGACTTTAATCTTTGAGACATAGAAACAGCCTAAAGATCATTGGTAAAATGCAGATGTCAAAATGTAAATTTTTGCCTGGGGTTAAAGGATTATTTTGAATTTGATAAGATAAAGCTAAAAGTTCAAACAAGTTGTGAAAGGATTGTAAAAATTAATCTTGCAAAATAAATTCCAAGTGTGAACATATAACTAAATTTAAAAGGGTATAATATGGTTTTTCTGTAAATTGAGCACTGAAATAAAAGCACAATAAGGTACTCTTAAGGCACTAATCTCTTTGGCAAAAGTTTTAAGGGGTTATAAAAGGTTTCTGCTTTTCCAAAAATTTCTGAGTCATCATTTTGGCAAAAGAAATAACTTAAGGTAATCTGGAATTCTATTTCATAATATCAAGTGCTTTAACCCTCTAACATAATTAACAGACTTCCCAAAATCAAACTTCAGTTTCAAAATTGTCTTTGCTGACACCTGGCTTTTTGGATGCTACAGAGGGCCCCTGGAGCACCCAGAAGAGAGATAAACAGAACTATTTGACATGTTTAGGTACATGGGATTGCCAAAATGATGTTTAATCTTCTTCAGGTTATATCTTAGGGAATATTATTATATGTTCCAAAATTGTATGGGATTTCTAAAATTCTAATACCTGAGTATATGCTATCAATCACAATTAAGGTTGTTATGTTATTGTAAACCAGAGATAACCAAATTTCTTTTTCAATTGTGTTTCTGACTGTAACTACCCTGACATTTCATTACTCACAGACAATTGTCTTGTTTTGATCCTCTTCAAAAGATGGCTTATAATCAGCTACAGAACTTTGACACGTGCTTTCAAACGTAGGTTTCTGATAACTTGGGAGATTGTGACATTGGAATACAGGAAAAATGTACACAACTCATGGAGAGCTGAAATGTTCACAAATATCAAGCAAAACAAGTGTTAACTAAATGGACTGAACTAACAGAAAACTGAGGTAACCTTTTTGACTTTTGCCTGGAACACTGCTGATCCTTGTTTATCAGACTCCAAGGACACTTATTTTGAGCTATTCACAGCCTTTAATAATTGAGTAAGGTATAATCCTGTGAACAAAGTTTGGAGCATATTTGTCTCTCTGCCTCTCTTCTCCAGAATTTGGGAACTAGTTGTGAGTATTCTTAACTTATGGCAATATGATTGTTTGCATCAGTGCAATAAGAATCCGTTTTCTTTTGCAACAGGATGCAATTGGAGAAACTGGTTGTTTTACCAAGGCTTTGACTGGAAGGGTATGCTTCCCTTTAAGGAGTCAAGCTCTACTTGCAGAGCCGAATAAAGCCCCTTGGGAAAATTGGCCTCATAGCTCATCTACACAGTCCTGTACAGGGTTCCTAACCTGTGGTGAGTAGAGAATGTCACTTTCCAACAGGCCCGGGAACCATGTTCTTGGGATCTCAAGAAGAGTGGAGTTTACCCAACTTACAGGTATTTGAGGGTACAAACTCATGGGTGGACTTGGCTTTAGAAAGTCCTATCTGAGATTCCTTGTGGAACCGAGTTCCATCAAAGTCAATCTAAAAGGCCTATGTTAAATTAATTATTCGGGCTGGGCACAATGGCTCACACCT
>NW_016816467.1:413582-417518 GCF_001698545.2 Rhinopithecus bieti | reverse complement strand
GGATATATATATATATATATTTTTTTTTTTGGTGCACTTTATGCAAATGGGGCCAAGTATAAGACTAAAGTCTATCTTGCAAACAACTCAGTACTATCATGATTTGTTTTTAACAAAAACGAGAACTGGAGAGAGAAAATGTTTCAAAACTTGTCATACACTTGTCATTATATTCTAGACTCACTAGTTGTTTTTAAGTTCTTGTCTACATTTTGAACTAACCCTGCTTATTCCTGTGAACCAACCAGCAATCTCTGGCTGCAGCTCAGAAGGAGCTAAGGGGATGGATAATGTAAAAATCTGGAGCAATATTCTAGTTCTCAGTAATTATCCTGCAATTCCTGTCAAGTGATGGGAATAAACAGGATGCCCATCACCCGGAGGTTTCCTTTTTGGGAGAGTAAGACCAGAGGAGCTAACCAAAGCCAGGTCCCATGCACCCAGATCTTAGCAAGCATAACTATAGCCACCAGTTATCTGGGTGTGTCACAAGACATCCTTTTCTCTATCTTGTTGGAGGAGGACTAAATTCCACAGCTTCACCTTAGCATTCGGCTTATGATAAGGAGTCCACACAACCCCCAAGACGCATTTTTGTCTCAAACTCAATTCTAAGCTTTGAATAAAGGCCCTAGGAAATAAAACTAGATCTGAGAGGTCCACAAGCAGACAATAATGGAAGTTAAAAAAAAAAAAAAGGCACAGAGCAGGTGAGCATGACTTATTCCTACCAATTAAGCCAGGCTTCTCCTTTTATGCATAAAGGCTATGCCAATATCCATGGCATAAATGCAGTCTAGGGAATTCAAAGGCTACTGACAGCAGGGAGGATAGGGCATGTGTGGGTAAGAGCAGATATTCCCACCCTCCTAGGCCCCCCTGTTAACATAGGTGAAGGCCACTTTGACACCCATGGGTGGCACCCTGTAGAGGTTGCGGGGACTTGGGGATATAATGATGGAAGAAAGAGATGCTTCACTTTCTCTCCCTCACACACCCTGGGTATTCACTAGGAAGAGAAGGGAACCTGCGATGCCTGCTCCCCTTTCTAGATGAGTAGCCATTCATCTTCAGTCTGTGCCCCTTTCAAATGCATTCTGAACCCCCAGGACTCCTTTGAAAAAAAATCTTCTTTTTCCTCCTCTGTCCTCCCTTCACTGATAGGTAATTATGTCTCTGTACTACGGGACCCTCCCCTCTGATGCATCCTCCAAACTGGGAAAAGTTAATTTCCCAAACCTTAAACTAGTTGACTTAGGATTGTGCTTGGGGAAGGGAACACAGAAGCCTGACATGCAGGAAAAGGGTAAAAGTCGTTTTTTTTTTTTTTTTTTAACCAGTCAGGCTTTGGCCTCCCACTCCCTGTGCAAACCAATAAAAGGCCTTGGGATTTTTGAGCCGTCCTTATCCGCTACCCCGTTCTGTTTTGATACATGTTTTCTAATAACCCGGTTTGTTTGTTCTCACCTTCAGATCATCAAACTCCAAACAGTCATGCAACCGGAGCCTTGAATGATGGCCCCCTTTGCCAGGGACCCTAGATGGCCGCTGAGGGGGATCTGACTGCTGTTTTCCCAAAACAGGTACCCTTGTCAGCAGGAAGAAGTTAAGATTGGTCTTCGTCCTTATCCTTACTCCAAAGGCAGTTAGATGTACTTCTTTAGAGCGGAGAGTGATAGATACGGGGAGGAGCCTGGCCTTTTCAGTTCCTGGGTGGTGGCCTGGAATTCAGTCTGTGAGGTGGGGAGCCTATTGGGAGGACCCCCTCTCACATTACTGAAGGTACTTTTTTTCTTCTTTTCCTCTTTGGCCCAATAAATTCCGTTCCCCTCACCCTTCAATGTGTCTGTCTTCCTAATCGTTCCTGGTCTTGTGACAAGAGACCAGTTTAGCTGAACTAGGGAACAAAGTTCTCCATCAGTAATGCATGTCATTTGGCTTGTTAATTTACCATAGAGAGGTTAAATATCTGCTCTATTTTCTCTAGATAATAAATTATAAGAATAAATCCACATGCTTTTGATAATGCCTTTATGTATTTAACTGTAATATTCATAAATGTACCACAATCATGTTTATTTAGCTCATTTTACAATCTCTTGGACCTAAGAAGTCATATCCTAATTATGAAGCCTGAATAATCACACATTAATATGGCTAAATATGACAGTGTATATCTAATCCCAATAACAAACAAGAAAGGATCAGAACTCCTATGCATTGTGTTACATGTTGCAGATGCTGAAAAAATGTTTCATTCACAGGGCAGACACTCACTGATCGCTCTATTTGTTTTATTATTTATTATTATTATTATTATTATTTTTGAGACAGGGTCTCCCTCTGTGCCCAGGCTGGAGTGCAGTGGCACCATTTTAGCTCACTGCAGCCTGGAACTCCAGGGCTCAAACGATCCTCCCCTCGTATGTAGCTGGGGCTACAGGCACACACCACCACACCTGGTTAATTTTTTAAAATTTCTGTTGAGACAGTATCTCACATGTTGCCCAGGCTGGTCTCAAACTCCTGGGTTTAAGAGATTCTCCTGCCTCAGTCTCCCAAAGTGCTGGGATTACAGACTTTGTGTCAAGTCAGAAGAAATTACGGCAAGCAGCACTTCCAAATCTGTTAAGACCCATTCATCTGCATGTGCAGTTTTGGGATTTGCTCCTCAAAAATTCTGAGCACTCCGAGATGAATCAAGTTCAAAAATTTTCTGTTAGAGGATCTGGCCTGAGTAAAGAGAAGTTGAGCCAACTTCTAACTTTATCTTTACTATGCTCATGTAATGTCAAGTCTTCATAGCTCATCTAACAAAATCTAACACCTTATGCCAGGAGTTAATTTTTTGTTTTTTTAAATTTTTTTTATTTAGATACTGATGTTTATTTTCCATGTTGCTTAAGAGCCCGTGCAAGAACAGCGTAAGACCATTCAGTGGTTGTTCCTACCCATTCAGTGGCCTGAGCAGTGAGAGCTGCAGGCCAGTCTTCTATGGCAGGCTGAGTGCTCCAGTCTTTAGTAGGGAACTGCTGAAGAGGCACAGAAGGCACCTGCATGCCTTCAGACCATTGTGCAACCTCAGGCTGAGTAGCAGTGAACTCAAGAACTGGAGCAGTCCATTCACACTGATAATTCCTCCTTCGTCACTGCCTTTTCAGCAGCAGCCTGCTCTTCTTTTTCAATCGCTTCAGGATCTCTGTAGAAGTAGAGCTCAGGCATGACGTCCAATGGGTGTTCACGGGAAATGGTGCCACGCATGCGCAGAACTTCCTAAGACAGCATCCACATCAAACCCACGGAGTGAGCTCCCTTGTTGTTGCATGGGATGGCAATGTCCACATGGCACAGAGGAGAATCTGTGTTACACAGAGCAATGGTAGGTAGGTTAACATAAGATGCCTCCATGAAAGGCTGGTGGTCAGCTCTGGGGTCAGTAACCACAAGAAGCCACGGCTCCCAGAAGGCTGCTTGCATCTGGTTACTGAAGGTTCCAGGAGTGAAGCAGCCAGCAATTGGATCGGCTCCAATGGCAACAGCAAACTTCAGCATGGCCCTCTGGTCGGTATTCCTGGAGGATATAACACTGACATCTGCAGGGTTTTCAACGGGAACAATGGTACGAGCTGCCAGCAGAAGCTTCTCCCAGGTCCTCTTCAGATGTATGATGTAGATGCCATCACTTTTCCTTTTATAGATGTACTGTCCCATCTGGAAGTCAAGATTGGTGCCACCTAAGTGGGTTCCTGCTGCAAGGAACTTAAGGATATCCTCCTCCTTCATCCACAGGCCATCAAGGGCTCTGGACATTGTGAAAGTTTCCCTTTAAGTTATGACGGGAATCCAGAACAATGCCGTATGGACCCCTCTGTGGGTAGCACAGAAAGGCCTTTTTTTTTTTTTTTTTTTAATTATACTTTAAGTTCTAGGGTACAT
>NW_016816467.1:412048-413520 GCF_001698545.2 Rhinopithecus bieti | reverse complement strand
GTGCCTGTATGCTTACAGCGCAGTATTGGGGTGGGAGTTACCCGATTTTCCAGGTGTTGTGTGTCTCAGTTCCCCTGGCTAGGAAAACGGATCCCCTTCCCCCTTGGGCTTCCAGGTGAGGCGATGCCTCGCCCTGCTTCAGCTCTCGCTGGTCAGGCTGCAGCAGCTGACCAGCACCGATTGTCCGGCACTCCCTAGTGAGATGACCCCAGTACCTCAGTTGAAAATGCAGAAATCACCGGTCTTCTGTGTCGCTCGCGCTGGGAGTTGTAGACTGGAGCTGTTCCTATTCGGCCATCTTGCTCCCGAGCTTTTTTTTTTTTTTTTAAAGTCAGAGTCTTGCTCTGCCACCAGGCTGGAGTGCAGTGGCACAATCTCGGTTCACTGCAACCTCCAACTCCCTGGTTCAAGCAATTCTCCTGCCTCAGCCTCCGAGTAGCTGGGACTACAGGCATGCACCACCACGCCCAGCTAATTTTTGTATTTTTAGTAGAGACAGGGTTTCACCATGTTGGCCAGGATGGTCTCAATCTTCTGACTTCGTGATCTATCTGCCTCGGCCTCTCAAAGTGCTGGGATTACAGGGAGCCACCATGCCCGGCATTTTCTTTCTTATGTATAAACACAAGAATAGAAAAATGAATTTTTGCATATTTATATGACATAATGCCATAATTTCAGTGGATGCTCATAAATACCTGTTGTGGTGTCTAAAAATGTTGATTATAAAATGGTCATCAGACCCTACCCTGTGAAATGTTTTACTGTTTTGATTCAGTTGCAAATATACAGATTTATTTAAAAAGATTTAAAATACCACAAATTGTGACTAAGAGTTAATCCTTGAGGATTTAACAGAAGTATGAAAAATATTTATCTTTTAAAGAAGAGCTTAAAAATATATATATACAATATTGAGGAAAAACGAGCAGCCCACTCAGAAAACTGTTAATGTATCCTACAAACTGTATTCACAAGTGTATTCCATATACTTCCCCTTTCCTCTACAGTACAGGCATGGTAAAATGGAATAAACCAGCTCAATTTTTAGTTCTGACCAAAAAACACTACTCACTGGAAATACTTCCCTATATGAAACAGTATGAATTCTAGCTTTTCACTGTAACTACTAAAATAACTTTTTCAGGTGGTTGTTTTTACAGATACACTTTTAACACTTTTATAAACTTCATGGCTATACACCAAATGCACTGAGTAGAAAAGAAAATCACCTAGCCAGGCAATTACGTTTGTCTGACTTTGTTTTATTAAATGGGACCATCTCATTTTTAACCTTCCACTTCTCCCACCTGTAAATGACAGAAGTATCTTACCCTCTTTATACCTGCAAGATCCTCTCAATTTTCTGAAAAGAGGACAGAGATTCAAAGGTTCCTTTTTTGAAAAAAAAAAAAACAAAAAAACTTTTTCATAGCACATGAAGACATATATATATATATATATATTTGTGG
>NW_016816467.1:396473-411576 GCF_001698545.2 Rhinopithecus bieti | reverse complement strand
TTTTTTTTAAAGACAGAGTCTCACTCTGTCACCCAGGCTGGAGTGCAATGGCATGATCTCCACTCACTGCAAGCTCCCTGTCCCGGGTTCACACCATTCTCCTGCCTCAGCCTCCTGAGTAGCTGGGACTACAGGCACCCGCCACCACGCCCGGCTGATTTTTTGTATTTTTAGTAGAGACCACTCCAAACCACATTAACATACAGAGGACTTTAAAAGGGAAGAGGGAACCACTCCACTACTTTGGCTCAGACAATGCACTGTCTTCAAAGTTGTAGTCTTTGGGATTATTTTACTCATGTTAATTTGACTATGTACTCAGCTCTGCATATTTTAATACAAGCATTTCACTGTGTGTAAATATTCTCTAACATTATATTTCTGACCAAAGCTAAGTAACTGGTCTGAAAAAATAAAGTTCTATTCTATTTTATAAAGACATGTGATTTGCCTCTATTCTATACTACCATACCTGTAATGGAAAAGGCCATTTTGCTTTCTGCCTTGAGTTTCTGACTTACTGCTCTTTCTAAGTAATGCTGGTATCAAGCTTCTAAGAACCAAACATTAGTTTAGGGTTTGCTTATGTGTTATTTCCCATTTCTTAAAACAGAAGGCATGAAGAGTATAATTAACATCCATTAAAGGCCAATAAGCTGCGGGAGCAAACTCCTAATCGAAATTTACCTAGGAAGTTATTAAGTACTGCTAGGGAAAGCCTTTCAGTGAACAAGCTTCCAGTAAAGAGTAGATTATCATGTGATGAAATCCACAAATAATAAACTGGCCCACATGACCCCTAACCTCATGCCCGGTTTATTCTATTTGAAACCATAATGCCCTCGTGTTAGTATCCCTCACAAAAGTTGGGGTGCCAAGACAATGACTCTAAACATTCAAAATAATTACTTAAAGAAACCCCAAATGGCAGAAGAGTTGAAGCCCAAGGAAACAATTCTACTCTTTCTTATTCCTAAGGTAGAAGGTTTCAAACTTGACGTGACAGGCTCTTTGATTTTGTAACCACTAACTTACTGTATCTGAGCATACCATAATAAAACTGTGGTGAGCCCCATGTTCTTTTCAGGAGACCAGATAGGGTTCTTTTCCCTGAAGATGGGCTATATCTACTGATAGAATAATTTTTTTGGTTTCTAGTGTAAAAGTTTACCTTCGTGTTCACAATTAAATGTAAACAGGTCAAGGTTACTCTGCTTCTATTGATTAATGATTTATCTGGTGTGCTTAAGAATTTTTCTTTCTGTAAAGAGAAGAATTTCGAATAAAACTGTCTAACTTAGCAAATAAGGGTCTACAAAGAGCACGCATTATCATTAATGCTAACATACCATTTTCTCACTTCTAAATACACCATTTTTTATGGAAGAACATTTGAAAAAGGCAAATCTAACAAGTGGATACAAATAAGACATGGCAGTAGTTGCAATTTTCTGGGAAGCAGCCTGCATTGCAGTTTCTTCAATTTATTCACTCAACTACTGAAGATCCTTAAATACAGCATGATCTGTTTAATCTGTTTCAAGTAGAAAACTTTTATTTGTCATGACTGTCTCTTTAGTAGATTGTGAAATATTCTTGGAGACTTTAAAATAAACCTTTAAGAAATGCTGACAAATGCCGTAATTCTTATCCAGAGGTTTGAAGGCCTAAGAATCACTTGTGCGGAATTGTAGATATCTAATTGACTGGGCCCCACCATAGGAGACTCAATAAATCAAGATCTCAGGAGCAGTGGCTTGGAAATGTGCAAAAAAAGAAAAAAAAGAAAAGAAAAAGAAAAAAGAACTAAAAACTCTCTAGATGAATTGGTTCTCAGGAAAATGCAAATTAACACCACAAGATACCACTAACATCCAATAGAATAGCTAAAATTAAAGACTGACAACATCAAACATTGATGAGAATGTAAACTCTCACACGCTGCTGGTAGGTAGGCAACTGGTACACTAACTCTGGAAAACTAAACCTGTTCAACCTATTAAAGCTAAATATACGTCTGTACTGTAACACAGCAGTCATACTCATGGGTGTATACCCAAAAGAACTAAGTGTTTATGTTCATCAAAGACATATAAAGAAATGTTCACTACAGCTTTGTGTTAACTAAAAATTGAAATCAACCCAAACATCAATCAACATTCAAACAGATCCATAATTTGTGATATATTCACACAATGAAATGCTACAAGGAATGAAGAACTGTTGTTACATGCTACAATATGGATGAATCTCACAGGCTTAATACTGGAGAAAATAATGGTTCCACTTATATAAAGTTCAAGAATAGGCCAAACTAATCCATAGTAATAAAAGCAATTTTTAAAAAAGTTAATTTGGGTGGAGGCTTTACTGGAAAGAGGCACGAGAAAATTTTCTAGGGGAGGAGGGAAGTGTTCCATTTCTTAATCTGAGGGGCAGTTATACACAGACATCTGTATCTACATGTAGATACAGATCAATATATAAAACTACATTGAACTGTATGCTTAAGATTTGTGCCCCTCACAGTAAGTTATACCTCAATAAAAAAAAAGTAAATAAAAAGAAATTTTAAAAGCCCCAATTGAGAAAGACTGCTTTATAGGAAAGAAAGTGTATGTATATTCTTACATGTTAGTTTACACCTACTTGACTCAAGGGGAGAATATCAAACAGATAATTTTACTTATTTTTTATTAAGCCACCATGATCTGTGCATTTTGAGAAAAGCAACTCGGAGGCAACTTTCTAATCCTGCATCTAATTAGACTAGAGGCCTTTATATGAAGTTAGTGAGCTGCTTCCCAATACTTGTTTAGCAGATCTAACAGCTTCTACCTTGTGTTGTAGAAACAAAAATAAATCTGTACATTTCCAAGAAAAACAAAGAAATTAGTTTCTACCCTCAAAACTACTAAAGAAAAGCATTCATAGGAATCACACACAGTTTAATGAGCTAGGACTTAAAAACAGATACAGCCTGCCAG
The DNA here is from genome assembly GCF_001698545.2 of Rhinopithecus bieti. Taxonomy (NCBI): domain Eukaryota; kingdom Metazoa; phylum Chordata; class Mammalia; order Primates; family Cercopithecidae; genus Rhinopithecus; species Rhinopithecus bieti. The sequence continues at coordinate 408,589 of NW_016816467.1, read as the reverse complement.
CACTTTGAGTATTCAATAATAGCAGTGGTCACCTGGGGCAGCGGAAATAACATGGTAACGATATTTTGAGAGGTTCCTGGAATCAAAACACAGGTCAGATTTTTCCCTTTTCCTTTTGTTTTCAGGGGAAAATTAGTTATTCTCACAGGGACTGGGGACAGTTATTTTCTTAGACTGTGATAACCAGGCATGGTCTATTTCTTCTCACATCTAGTCTGAAATTAGCATAGTAAAAAAATTATCTTGTGCTGTTAGCTAATTTTCAAGCCAAGAGTAGGAGGACAGTCAGCTCTCTGAAATAGGAAGAACAGAGGGCTTGGGACAGATCTAGATAAAAACAAAAACATCTATTATTTAGTGATTGGTGGTGATAATCTATTTGGACACAAGAGAATATAAAGCAGGTAGTCAAGCCAGTGGAAGAACAAAGGCATTTTGATGTTTACCCTGTCCTATTAAACTGTATGAATATGATTACAAAGGATAATAGCAGTATTCTGCTGTTTAGAACTTAAATGTGTGAAATACTTTCAAAGTCTTTTTGCAGTTTTGCCATTATGGATCAAAACCAAAATTACAGAATAAATATGATTTTGGCTGTTTAATACTACATAATGAACTGTTCATGCTTTACAGATTTATTCCAAGAAACGCAACAAATACTTCAACACAGTATATTAAGACACTTCTAAATGTGGCTATTTGGGGAAATAACCAGGATGAAGTTGTGAAAAATCTCAATCATAGAATTTAAAAAATAAATGCAGTTGCATTTTGATATAGCTCATGACCTCAATGTAGAACGTATTGGCAGATTAAAGTCCTTAGATACTTGTTTTCTCTGTTAATGAACACATAAACTGACTTGTGATTAACACAACTGTACTTGGTAGCCAACTCACAGACTATATATAAGAAATCTGATTAATCATACTATGAATTTTCTTACAACCCTCCCCCAACCATGGGGGAACTTTTCATTGTAAAGATGAAAAGTTCACAAATTGAGAGTTGCATTCAACCTAAATATACCTCTCATCTATTTTGTAAGGAACTGAGAGTTTTGCCACTGAAAAGATCACTGCAGCTTCTAAGTTTTGAAACTTCACCTCTATTTGGTAGAAATTTTATAACATGAAAATAGACATTGGGACAGACTGATTCTGACTTCTAAAATTGATGAAAATGTTCTGCTAAGTACAAAAATAAAGCTCTCAGTACATTATCAGTTATAATCACAGAGCCACTGAAAACTACCTAGGCTTTTCCTGACCCTCTTAAGATTAAATCAGATGCTGCTGCTAACTATGCTTATCTAGTTCTTCTTTAGCAGAGCGCTTATGAATCAGTGGTATAATTCCTGGATTATTTGTCTCTCCTACTAGACTGACTGTAAGCTCTATGAGCACAAGAACTATATTCATAAACTTCCACATAATTATACTTTTACATATATATATACACTGTATATATATTTTAATGCATAATTTATATATACATGTGTATATATAAACTTGCACTCGTCAATTATTATTATCAATTATTTTGGATATTTCTCTTAATGACTCCTCTCCCATTAGATGCTCAGTCTGTGATGTTTACCTGTTGGCTCCTTAACTAATCACCTAATGTGTATCTGTTGAATGAATTCCCACAGCCTAGTAGAGTGTCAGCAAACTCAAATAATTTGTTGACCTAATCAATCAATTTTCTAAAAGCACACCAAGCTTTCCTTCTCAGAGCTGAGTGGGTGTCTGTCAGGCTCCCAAACGATAAGAATCATCCTAAGGTGGCCAAATAGACAAGACGCTGTGCCTTAAAACTTGCAAAGTTAATCTCAGACACTTGAGAATTAGAAATTCTTATTCTGGGTTCTCAACTCTACCCACCCTTGAATGGGCTTCAAAAAATCAGACTCACATTCCTTGACTGAAGAATGCACATTCTCTATAAGAACATCCCATTTCCTTTGTAAATATATTTAGGAGCATTGTAAAAAGAAGTAAGAGCGGTGGAAGAACATCTACGATTTAGCTTTTTGGATCAGCTCAATCTATACAGACAACCAACAGAGACAAAAGTCTGCCCTTATGTCACCCCAAACAAATTCTACATTGAAAAGGCAATAGGCAAACAACAAGAAGATAATAAAATGACAAATTATTTTAACTGAAAATCCATCACATAATAAAACTAATGTGCTGTCTAAATCCAATAATTATCATTACTGACTAGATGTTAACCATTAAAAAGAGCTATCTCATTTGTAATTTTAACTCTGAAACCCTCTGATGCACTCAAATACAAACTATAAATGCAAACAGGAAAGGACAGGGTTTTAACTGAAGTTAGAAGTAGCAACCCCATGCCCACTTACACTGTGATCACGTTTAGTAACTTCACAAAAACAACTGAAGCCTTAATTCCTCCTGTGAAACAATTTCTTGAGGTTTTTAATCACTAGGGCTCTGCTGAAGATCTCTATTTCATCAGCCCCTCCTAGCGAAGCTGGATCCTTCCTTCCCTCTTAGAGTGCTGTTCCCGTGAGATTCTGAACTCCCTCATCAAGGGGTTTCCCCAACCCCACTGGGCAAACCCCAGCCCTGGCAGGCTCCTTTCCCCAGGGCTGCTGACTGGCCAGAGAGGAAGCAGCATGCTGGCCTGAGCTCATTAGAGATGATTAGTTCTACTTCAATCCGAATCTTGGTGTTGATTATTAACACAATTTTCCACTTCTTATGGTATCTACAGCACTCCTAAATATAGGTGTTCGGAAATGCACACTTCTAAATGTGAGTATAACCACAAAGACAAGAAGGTCAAAGACCTCAGTTCACCTTTATTTCTGATTCTTGGCTCTACAAAGCTACTTTGTACTGGAGTCCCCTACCTACGTGTTTAGCGTTTGTTTAAAAAGGAAGAGCAGAGAGAAGAAGTGGTCAGCCAGCTATAAAAAAGTGCCTAGGGTCAGGTGCAGTGGCTCACACCTGTAATCCCAGCACTTTGGGAGGCTGAGGCGGGCGGATCACTTGAGGCCAGGAGTTGAGACCAGCCTGGCCAACATGGTGAAACCCCATCTCTATTAAAAATACTAACAATTAGCCAAGCATGGTGGTGCACACCTGTAATCCCAGCTACTCAGAAGGCTGAGGCACGAGAATCGCTTGAACCTGGGAGACAGAGGTTGCAGTGAGCAGAGATCACGCCACTGTACTCCAGCCTAGGTGACAAAGTGAGACCCTACCTCAAAAATAATAATAATAATAATAAAGTACCCGAGGTAGAATTCCACTTGTAAAATTCTTCTTGAGCCCTCTAGTCACTCAGCTCTTTCTAGGATAGGCACCCCAAATCTCAGTCCCTCATTCAATATCTGTAAGCAACTGTCCCTGGGCCTTTTCCATTCAGAGCCCTCCTGCCCCAGTCAAATAAAATTCAATTCCTTCTTTGGGTCTGTTCTTTCCCAAGTCCCCAAGCCTGGAGGGTTCTGCATCCCTCCTTTCATTTATGCAGAAATACTATTTCTTTCAAAAGCCTACATTTTGCAATTTATTTTCCTTTCAGAAGCTTTCCTTCGCTACCTCTTACCCAAACCTTGAACCCCTCTTCCTTCCTCCATGCTCCTTGTAGGACCTGTGCTAAGTAATTCATTTGTTTGGTACTTGTTCATTGTGTTTTGTGACTGATTCTCACTTGCATTTCACAGGTAATGATAATCTCCTTGGCTATTTCCCAACTTCCTAACCCATTTATGCTTGAGGTTGCAATTTTTTGAATGTTTACAATCAGACCTTGGCGATAACCTTGAGCAGTGGGATATAAATAACTCCCACATGCTTGGCGTTCCAATAATGGAACACTACACATAAATGGGATAATCTAATACAGTTTTTTGAGACGGTGTCTTGCTCTGTCACCCAGATTGGAGTGCAGTGGTGCAGTCTTGGCTCACTGTAGCCTCCACCTCCTGGGTTCAAGCAATTCTCCTGCCTCAGCCTCCTGAGTAGCTAGAACTACAGGCATGTGCCACCACGCCAGGATAATTTTTGTATTTTTAGTAGAGATGGCGTTTCACCATGTTGGCCAGGCTGGTCTTGAAGAACTCCTGACCTCAAGCGATGCACCTGCCTCAGTCTCCCAAAGTGCAGTGACTACACGCATGAGCCACTGCGCCCGGCCATAATCTAATATAGTTTTAAATACATTTTTAAATAGCACCTAAAGAATTGGGTTGAGTTTCATAAAAGTGCTTTTTTTCTTTTTTTTGAGACAGAGTCTCGCTCTGTCGTCCAGGCTGAAGTGCAGTGGCGCCATCTCGGCTCTCTGCAAGCTCCGTCTCTTGGGTTCATGCCATTCTCCTGCCTCAGCCTCCTAAGTAGCTGGGATCACAGGTGCCTGCCACGAAGCCTGGCTTTTTTTTTTTAGTTTCCTTTTTTGTATTTTTAGTAGAGACGGGGTTTCACTGTGTTAGCCAGAATGGTCTTGATCTCCTGACCTCGTGATCCGCCCGCCTCGGCCTCCCAGAGTGCTGGGATTGCAGGCATGAGCCACCGCGCCCGGCCAAATGTGCTATTTTTAATAGGTGAAAAATAGTAAAATATCCACAGTGTTATATGGTTAAACTGAATATTTATATTGGAACTCAGTAAAAGTTCTTAAAATGTCTTCTTGTCACCTTCTACCTCAGGATATTTAAAAACTGCCCCAATATGTCTAAGTCTGTCTCTCTAAAACTTGTAAACAGTTTCTCCCCAAACTAATTAAGGGATTCAGTGCTTTTTCCAAATGTCAAGTTCCTATTATAAAAATAAAACATCATATTGTGTAACTAAAATAACAAAGAATTGTATGACATTTCTAGAAATGTAGCAGAAAAGAAGAATTCAGGTTGAATAATATCTTGAACTCACCTTCTTCTGTTGGATTAAACCCACAGATGTCACAAATACAACGAACCCACTTATTCATCTCCTCCTCGCTGTCTGCTACCAAGTAGAAAATCCGGTCAATAGTGTTGATATCAAAAATGTAGCTGTTTTCAAACTCTTTTTTGTTAAATGTCAATCCAGCATCTACTTGTTGACATAAATTTAAATCAATAATACGAATAGGCTTCTTGGCATGATCATTTTTGTAATATTCCAAAACATCTGGATCTCCAGTTAAACGGCCACTGCGTAACACGAACCATCTCCTCTTCCATGCCTAGAAACAAAACAAAAATATCCATTCAGTATTAACTTGAGATAATATTTTCAAGAAGATGCACATTTATCAAACTGATTTTACAAATGCATTGTTTAGAGAAAGTCACAATATGTGTGTGTGTGTTTGTGTGTGTGTTTTTACCACAGGATATCTGCCACTCTGCAAAGCAATGTTTACTAATAACTCAATTAACTTAATAATGTATATATATTCAGTATCTACTATTAAATCTCCTGCTATATAATATCAAGGCAATAAATCAAGGAAGATTCAGTTTTTACTAAATATGAAAAAGTCATAGTTTCAACAAATGGTGTTAGGAAAACTAGAAATCCATGTGCAAAAGAATGAAGCTGGACATTATGTTAAGTAAAACAAGCCAGTCATAAAAAGACAAATATTGTATGATTCCACTTATATGAGGTAGTTCAAGTAGTCAAATTCATACAGACAGAAAGCAGAATGGTGTTTGTCAGCCCCTGTGGGGAGTTGGGGAATGGAGAGTTATTCTAGCATCTAACGGGCCTAGAGTTTTAGTTGAAGATAAAGTTCTGGAGATGATGGTGGCCATGGTTGCAGTGGCGCTGTGATTGTATTAATACTTAATGCTAGTGAACTGTATATTAAAAATAGTTAAAATGATCAATTTTGTTATGTACATTTTGCCACAATTTTTTAAAAAGCAACGAATTTTCATGCGTTAGTATCATTCCATAAAGAATACACATAAAGCTGCTTCTTCGTAAGACTCCTACAGATTTTAAACATTTAAAAGGCTTCTCGTTTTTTTAGGTATAGTGGTAAGGAGTAGGGAGGGGAAAAAGGGTTTTGAAGCTTTTCTGGCTTCTTGCCTGGGAAGCAATCGATTGTGTCTCTCTTTTAGCCACACAGCCTGTTGTTCAAAGACTACACGAATAAGACCTGTATTCTTGAGTATGGGATTTAACTCTTTTTAATATTTCCCCTCCTCTTCCCAACAAACACACATGGGCAATCTGTACTACACTCATCATACACCACCCCCCCCACAGGTTCTGGTAAATTTTGAGTTTAATACTACACCTAGAGAAGAAGCCTAAAAATTATTTTACTATCACCCTCCCTAAATCTATGTTCACCAAATAATAAAAGCAGAACCAAATGACAAACAGTCTTCCTCATCAGCTTTTAACCCCAACATGTGTGCCTGGAAACAAACTTACACCTTACTCCTCTTTGAAATTCCTCCTCAGGGAGGCAGCTAGACAGAAAGAGGCCTATTTTAGCAAGTCTCAGTCATTTACTGAGAGACATTCTCTGCTCCAGATTCAACATTCTAGGTAAGATTGCCTCAAGAGGACACTCTGGGGCTGGGCACAGTGGCTCATGCCTGTAATTCCAGCACGTTGGGAGGCTGACGTGGGCAGATCACTTGAGGTCAGGAGTTTGAAACCAGCCTGGTCAACATGGTGAAACCCGTCTCTACTAAAAAATACAAAAATTAGCTGGATGTGGTGGCAGGTTCCTGCAATCCTAGCTACTCAGGAGGCTGAGGCAGGAGAATGGCTTGAACCCGGAGTGGGAGGTTGCAGTGAGCTGAGATCACTGTGCTCCAGCCTGGACAGAACAAGACTCCTCCTCCTCCTCAAAAAAAAAAAAAAAAAAAAAAAAGAAGAAGAAGAAAGCAGGGCAGGGGGTAGTGGGGACACTCTGGGAAGTGGAAGGACTCAGAAACAAGACATCTTATGAACCCCAGTGGAATAAAACATTCCCTTTGCTACTTGTGGGAAGGAAAACAAGTATATAATTCATTATTCCTACCTTCAAAGAATTGACTAATTGTGAAAAAGAAGTTTAACATACATGAAAATACTTGAGACTATAGCAACCCAGGCAAAATGTCTGCAGAGGTATTGCTAAATGAACAGGTATTCCTCTATAGAAAAATTTAGGCAATCCTTTAACAAGAGGATTACTAGAGAGATCACAAAGACCTAAACACATTATATAGGTCTTTAATATCATCAATATTTTAAATTAACTTCTCATTCTTCGCCGAGCTCAAAGGAATATGTAAATAATTCGTGTCCGGGGGAAGGCAGGGTAGAATCCTATGGATGTTTTAGATAATATTGAAAGTCATAAAGTGTTGGATTCACATGATTTTAACACTGTGTTCTGGAGTATAAAAATCCATTCATTGAATATGGATCTACTCACTGCAAAATAAATAAATATTCCCTCTTAGTAAAATTATGCCTCTATGGATACTTCCCTATCAAGCAGTAAGCTTTAAAAAGTAATGCAGAAATAAAGCAAAAGAATATAGAATATGATGTTATTTATGCAAGGCCCTCAAGAAATCATATCTTTCAGTAAGTGATTTTTCCAGACAGTGAATCTTCATTTAAAGATGATGTATTTAAAGATACAGAAATGACTTTTTAAAACTTTATTGTCTTGCATGCAAATCTTTCTAAAATGCTTTACTACATTCTTCACCAAACATAATCCATTCCCCAATGATTCAGACTAAGTGTTCTAAGCATCCATTTCTTACTGTACTTTAAGAAGCTGTCAGAGGCTATTGCACTGTATGGAGTGTCATTTGCCCCTATAGTATTAAATAGTACCATATTGCTGTGCTTGTATAGCTCATCTTTTTAAATACAGTTTCCTGTCTTTTTTCTCTCAATTTTTATCAACTGTCACTTTTCCCCTCCAATAATAGGGTTTATAGGAGGCTAAACTCTTACCTGTCTCAGGGACTTTGCACGTTTTCTCCTAAATACATTTTATTCCTTCCCTCACTTTTTGCCTGGCCAACTCCAACCTTCAGGGCTTCTCTTTCCTGACTACCCTCAACGCAACCAACTCCAGGGTAAAGTAAAGTAATAGCATAGTTTTAGAGATCCTATTACTTACCTACGTAGTGATTGTGTAATTTTGCAATTCAATTTTTCCTTGTATTTATTTGTGTAGTATCTAACTCCCCAAACAGACTGAACAGTTTAGTAAGATAGCGACCATGTCTGCTTTATTTGCCATAGCAAAGGGCCTGGTACATAGAATATCTGTACAATAAATAAATAGAATTCTCCTGAGAGAGTAGACTTGTAAAATTTTTGAGATTACATTTGATACATGGGCCACAATGAAGAGAGTGCTTTCAAAGCATCTTCCATTTGAGAAAAAGAACTCCAATACTGAACATATACATAATAAAATAAACATAAATAAGATAACTTTACCAAAACACATGCACAAAACATCTTGGGAAAATGGCAAAAACAGAAAAGCATGAAACATGTCCTTTTGCAAAAGCTTATGTGTCACTCTTTGTTTTCCAGCTAACTCTGGCTCCCCCCATTCATTCCTTGGTTTCCCTATTGAAATCACATTGTTAAAAATCAAAAAGCCCTTAGGAACTAAAACAAATAATCAAGAAATGAGTAGCAATGAATTGAGGTGCACTAGATATATTGGGCTAGCGATTAGAGGCTGAGTAGACATTATACAAGACGTGAACCCTTACGGCAGGAAATTACAGCACTAAAACACAGAACTTAGCCAAGCAGCACCTGCCATTTATTTATTTATTTTTAACATGGTCCAAATGTGACTGTTTGTCTCAGTCACAAAATGAGTCACCCTCATTGAATCTGGCACAGATTAAACTGGAAAACAAAAGCAATTACATAAACTACACACTTTAATAAGGCAGATACAAAGGTTCTCTGGATTATGGTACAAAGCACAATTTAGCCACAGAATAAAGCTTGAGGCTTGACAAGAGAACTGACATCAGCACCCTTGCTAATCTCAGCACAAAAGCGTCTCTATGTTTTGTCAGAGCACAAAACGGGCCCACATAAATCAGTCTTTGTTATCTGAAAATATCTGAGATTCTTAAAGTTTGTCCTATTTTTATCCTTGCTGCCTTGGTAGCTCGAGAGAAAGCCGTACACTGCCTTGCCAATCCTGCAGAGCAGTAGCAGACAAAAAGGACAGACTTTCTAGAAACCTTCAAAACCAAATACTCAAAGTAATTTTAAAAGAAATTCAAACAAAAAATCATTTTAACGATTAGACTTCCATTACGAGCAGGTAATGAAGAAGCTGAAATTTGCAAGATGTCTGCATAGTTGAGAAGGACTATGTAAACACTTATTTTGTAGCCATTTCTTATATGTAATAGTCACTCCAATTTTGAGTTGAACAAATAATGTTAACAAGAAATAAACAGTTAAGTCTGGATTTGGGGGTAACTTAAAAGTACCAATATCTGAAGCCAATTCCCTATGCTCCTGTGACTGCCTCCTGTGCCTACAGGTTAAAAGCCAAACTCTGGCAGGGTACACAGGGCCCTCCAATCAACTCGTGCCCCATCTCCACCCCTAAATCTTTCCAGCCTCACTTCTTGCCTCTCTGCCTTCCAACCACATTGGAAATATTTGTAGTTTCCCAAACACTCTGCTCTGTCCTGCCTCTGACCTCTTGGCACAAAATCTACTCCCTAGATTTTAGCTCAGCCCTCTGAGGCACCATCCCTGAGCTGGCTCTGAGCTCTCCATTTCCACCTTGTTCCTACATCATTTGACATCTCTACATTTGAATTGTTACTGAGGGCTGAAGGCATTTTAACCTTTCTTCTTTCCTTTCCCATTGCCTAGCGCTAAGGAGGTGCTCGGTCAATGTCTGCTAAATACGCAATCAAAAATATTTGAGGCAAGGATTAAAAATACAGAAGTTCTCATTACTATTTATGCATTACAGGGATAGTGATATAACTGTGATCTGCCCAGCACATTCAAGAATTGGTCAGGCAAGCATAGAGGTGTGTATTTTAAAACTCTACAGACATAAAAGAGATGTTTTCAAACATCATTTTAAAAGAACTATTCTTTTAAACATTTTCTGTATTTAGCAAATTGGATATGCTAACCTGTAGAACTGTCACACTGAAGCTGGGTCTTAAGACAGGCTTTTCACACACCTTAGAGTATGGGTAAAAAAGTACTTACTGGCAAGAAAGTACAGATAGAGTCCCACTATTTGGTGGGAAGGAAATATATTTTAACCTGGATTAACCCCAAGCCATTAATGGCTGTAACATTACTAACAAATTCACAAATTTTGCCTAATTAACCTAACTAGCAAATTGCTTCAGCTTTAAAGAAAAACATTGTAACTGCTGTACACCCCATTTTGTGAGTTCTCTGTGGTATAAATGACAGCTCACATGCCTGGTGTGATGCTTGCCAAAATTCCCTAATCTTTTCCCTGTACCTTTACTGGAAGAGCTAATTATTGAGGAAGTAGCCAATATATGGGCAGGCAAGAGAGAAGATCAGAGAAGAGGTCGGGGTAGTCCATGGGTTCTCTAACCTGAACGCACATTAGAAATATCCGGAGAGCTCTGCTTCAAAAAAAAAAAAAAAGCTTGGGGCTTCACTTCAGGCCAACTAGATTATAATGTAGAGGGGTGGGGATGAAGGGAATAGGCTGCTTTAAACACTCAACAGATGATTCTAATGTGCCACCAAGATTGAGAACCACAGATCCAATCAATAGGATTATATTGGTCATTAAAGTAAAATTTCCAAAAAAAAACACAGGTCCTATCAAGCCTACGTCTCATTCTTCATCTTCTTATATTAATACCTTCTGCCCATGTCAGTGCTGTCTCTATCTTTGTATTTTTGTTCACAATATTTACCCCACTAGCAAATATCTTTCAAACCCAATTCATTCTTCAAGGTTCTTTTTTCCCAACCTTCCCCTTTCCTCCCCACACCCTCCCTTTCCACCACTGACAATCAGTTACTGCTCTGTAATATCTCATGCATTGCTGTAGAATAGATTGGAACAGTCTATTATTTAACATTTTCAAACTCTCCAAACACTTATGAATTATTTTCCCAACTGGACATTAAGCTCCTTGAAAGCTAATTTTTTTTTTTTTTTTTTTGGATCTGCAACAGCACTTCACACATTGTAAGTGCTCAAAGCCTTGGTGAGATGTTGTCCATCAGAATAATCATCACAGAGAGCCACTGAGATTAAATAAAAAGACTTCAGATGGGAAAAAAAAATTCAAAGTTGCTATTGAAGTCCACACTCCTTCAGTAAGATGGCATACGTGGTTCTTCCAAACCATACTTACCTGTCTCATCTCTCCAATCTCTTACCTCCACAGATGGCCTCAGAGAGCACCCACGTGGCCCCTGTTGCTTTTTCAGTCTGAAATACCTTATCTCCCTCACCACGAGCTCCTACTCATCCTTCAAGAACTAGCTCAAGACCTGTTCTTTAAAGCTTTCCTCACCTCCCCGAGATAAGGCATCTGCTCCTGTTGCTCTGAGCTCTCAGCAATATCACACAAGTAGTCCATTAACAAGCCCATTCCCTTAAGCACTTGAAAAAGAACTCTGCTGACTGCATCTTGGGGTCTCTTGGTAGTTGTTAAGCCCTAACAAAGTATACCTTGTCCAGATAGCTGAAGAGTAACACTTTCTACATTCCTGAGCCAACTTCCCTTCTACCAGGAAGCCTCACCACTATAATTTTACTAACCCTTTCTTTTCCTGAGAAAGTGTGGGGGAAAAAGTACAGCAGAATTTTTTATTTTGAAATCTCTTGCCGGGCGCGGTGGCTCAAGCCTATAATCCCAGCACTTTGGGAGGCCGAGATGGGCGGATCACGAGGTCAGGAGAACGAGACCATCCTGGCTAACATGGTGAAACCCCGTCTCTACTAAAAAAAAAAAAAAAAAAAAATTAGCCAGGCAAGGTGGCGGGCGCCTGTAATCCCAGCTACTTGCGAGGCTGAGGAAGAAGAATGGCGTGAACCCCGGAGGCAGAGCTTGCAGTGAGCTGAGATCCGGCCATTGCACTCCAGCCTGGGTGACAGAGCCAGACTCCGTCTCA
>NW_016816467.1:389464-396284 GCF_001698545.2 Rhinopithecus bieti | reverse complement strand
AAAAAAAAAAAAAAAAAAAAAAAGAAGTATCTTAAAAGGTATTTCACAACGGATATTTAAGGAAAGACCATTACCGTGACTTCTTTAGTAGAATTCAAAATTTCAATATACTCTCAGAAATCTGTAAAACGTTGGGGTTGAAGATGTGTGTTTCACAAGATGAAAATGCTATTTTTCATAAGATAGGTTGTAATCTAAATTTTATCAGCAGAATAATGGTCAAATAAATTATGGAACAGCTATACAATAAAGCTAGGCAAGTCATTCAAAAAGTGACACAGATCTATACACATGAGCAATGCCCACAAGATAGCTGTTAAATTAAAAAAACAAAGTGCGGAATTGTACATGCAGTATATAATTCCATTTGTGTGAAATAACTGTGTGTTTGTACAAACACACACTATGTTTAGAGAACAGGTCTGGAAGGACACACACTAAGTTGTTAACTGTGATGACTAGGAATGGGCCAGATGAAAGGGCCAGATGAGTCTCATATTTTTATTTTATATACTTTGTTTTTCAAAATGTTTCCATTTATTGCTTTTATAGTTTTAAAAAATTATATGTTTAAAATAATCTAGGAATGATGTGCACAGAACAAAAAGTTTGTGTGTATATGGAAATGCTATTTTATTGTTACTCTGCAATTAGTGAATGGATATTTAACTTTTCTTTTAAATATAGAATGCCAGGATACATGTGGAAGGAGTCTTAGCCAGGAAATAGCCTAGACAGATAAAGGGTAACGACTTTAAAGACTGGCACTTAGGGGGTTAAACAAATAAACAAGGAAGGTTGGGAACACTTAAAATAGAGGAATTAATTTATTTTTCTTTCCTTAAAGTCATTATAATATATTGCTTTAATTTTCTTTAAAACCATGCAGTTAATGGTAATACATTTAGATATTTAAATATCTAAAAAAAGTACTTTGGGAATTACTTTGCCTATTAAAATATTTCCATAATACTATTACTAGGGTAAATAAAATAAAGAAAACAAATTAACCATGAAGCAGGGACAAAGGAAAACCATTTGCTTTAAAATACTTGAGTTGTTTTCCAGGAAGCACCATCTTTTCTCATAGAGCAAAATAAGGAAAAAACAGGCCCAGTGGAAGTTTCCACTCCACTGGCTCTATCATTATGATCATCTGTTCCAAACACACAGAAGCCTAAAATTTCCTGTTTTCAAACTATTGTCACCATTTTCTAGCCTTGTGCTATCTGAGCTAACTTTAGCTTAGTAATATAAACAAAAGAATACACCGAAAATAATGCAGAACAATGCCTAGATCTAAGCTTTCAACCATTTCATAAACTTAAGATATTAGAGTTTACATACATTGCCTGGATACAACAAATTAGTTGGAAATAAAACAATTTCATAAGAGGAAAAAAATCAAATTTGACTCAGAAATACTACACTAGCTAGGGAAAGACTTCAGGAATTTTGACTTCTCAATAATAGTGCATATAATTTACTTGTTGAAACTACTGCTAAATTAATGTCTACCTCAAAGCCTAGGCATAAGCACTACATAAAATAAACAAAAGCCAAAAAAAAAAAAAAAAAGCAATGACAAAAACCCCTTAGTATTTAATATACACAGGTGGTTCTTAAACCTTTTCTGGGTCATAGACTGCTTTGAGTATCTGATTAATGAAAACTTTTCTTAGAAAAAAGGCATATAGGTAATATTGTACAGTTTTAAGGGTTCACAGGACCCCTGTTAACACGTTAAGAACCCTGAAAATAGGACTTGACTTTAATACATCTTACTACCGAGAACAATTTGGTATGAGGCTGGTATGCCTTGGACCCCAATTAGGAACATTTATTTATTAAGTTCCACAGGAAAGTATGTCACCTCATGGCTGTATTAATTCTCATTACAGCATTGTGGGGCAAGCTGAGTATATTTTTACTTGAAAGTACCATTTCATTTCTCTCCTCATATTCCCAATTGTTGGGGCTGTGCCCACACTCTAACTCTGGTGGTTTTGCAAGCTTCCTTACCCTAACCAAGATGAGGCTGAAAAAGTGAGAAACTGGCTGGGAGCCAAACAAAGTTAAACATGCAATGTTCCATGTGAGTAGGATGGTGGCCTGGGGTGACTCACAGCTCAGTGTGTACTGGGAAGAAAGGCCACTGGCCTTGGGTCCACTGGAGCTCACCCTTTTCTTACCACCATGTGCAGTCAGTCAGTGAGCTCAGGTCAGGATGTGGGCAGAGGAAAATGGGGACACAGAGTTCACTTCATCTTTTGAGACTGGCTTTTGGCCTGCTTCTGGCCAAGACAAGAGTTAGTTGGAGTTTACATGCAATCTGGCCAGCTAGAGATTTGGAACATGAGTTGCAGCTAGTGAAGAACAAGTCTTCTGCTCATCTCCCTAAGAACTTGTGGAGGCAGAAGTGGTGCAAATGTCCAGGCAGATTCCTACCAATCTAGCTGAATACAGCAAAAAATGCAATAAAAAACCCTGAGCACTGCCATGAGCTCCAAAACATGTCCACAGTCATTGAGCTATTCCATTTCTAGGACTCTCACCTAAGGAAATAATGAAAAAAAAAATGTGGCTAAATACCTAGGCACCAAAATATTCAGCATAGTATTGTTTCTATAAGTAAATATTTGAAATGATCTAAATAGTCAACAGAAGGTAGGATGATCAACTATCCCAGTTTTCCTGAGACTACTGTCGTTTTAGCTCTGCAAGTGCCACATCCTAGAAAATGGCTCAGTCCGGAGCAAACCCAGATAGTTGGTCACAGTAGGAAACTGAGTAAATAAACGATGATATACCACCATACAGGAGTCTTACACAGCCATCAAAGTGATGCTTAGGAATGTCTTTTTTTTTTTTTTTTTTTTTTTTTTAAGAGTTTTTTTTCTCCCCATGGTTTGCAAAATTCCCAAAATACTGAGAGATCATGGTAAGAAACTCGTATTTTCCATTTGGAGTAGATGGAATTTGGTGTAAAGGAATACTGACAACACCTTTCTTTCTGCAAATTCTGGCTCCCCTGTCACCTCGGCCAGGTCCAGCTGACTACTCCAAAATGTCCACAGTACCTTGTGCAAACCTCCATCATAGCACTCTCCCCTGGCATTTCAATCAACCCTTTGTACAGCTGCTTTCCTCCCCCAAGACTCTGTCTTACTCCTCTTTAAGTGTTCAGCATAGTGTACAGCATGCAAGGACTTGGTGGTTAAAAGGCATGGGTAGTAATTGTTGCCTGAATAAATGAACGAATGAATGCATGTCTTAATTCATTTGGTAATGATGCTGTCTCTGTTCTTCACTAACTTGGCCTTCAGGTATAATGGATGATGTAACAAAGCAATAGTGGGTTTTCTTATTGTTGTAAGAATTCAGCCATAAACTCTCAAATCTCCAGCCCACAAGGCTCAGTGAACAAAAAGTGAAACTAACTTAATCAGGGAATAAGTCAATATGAACCCTGGGAGACTGAAACCGTGCCAATATGTTAATATTAGGTGCCTACAACTTCACAGTGCCTACAGTACTATGAGAAGGCCCACACATTTTAGTCATTGAATATTATCTGATAGCATTTTTATGTATATATACATATACAGTCTCTCTCTCTCTGCATATCCATACATTTGAGTGTGTGTGTGTGTGTGTAGTATGTGTGCGTGTGTGTGTGTAATGACTTCCCAGTCTCTCAGAGGGCAGAATGTAACATCGTCACAGAGAATAAGGATAAAATGGCATATGCTATGAAGTATAATGTCAATGTCCATTTGACGTTTAATAACGTCTTGTTTAAATAAAGAACAAGACCATGAGAAAATAAATGTTTTTTATGCAGCAGAAAATTCATGTCATCTCTCAAATTAAAGACATAATCTTCCTGCACAGAGGCAAATTCTAACTGCAGTTTTAGAGCAGTGCTGTCCAACAGAACTTTCTGTGATAATGAAAATGGCTGTGCTGACCATCACAGGATCCATTAGCCACATGTGACTACAAAACTTGAAAAGTGGCTGATGCAACTGAGGAACTGATTTTCTAACTTATTTAATTTAAATTTAGTCACATGTGGCTAGCAGCTATCATATGGACAATGCAGTTTGGTTTTGGTTTTGAAACAGGGTCTCGCTCTGTTGCCCAGGCTGTGTGCAATGGTGCAGTCACAGCTCACAGCAGCATCAACCTCCTGGGCTCAAGCAATCCTCCCGCCTCAGCCTTTCCGGTAGCTGGGACCACACGTGCATGCCACCACGCCTGGCTAACTTTTCAATTTTTTGGTAGAGATTAGGTCTCAGTGAGTCGCCCAGGTTGGACAGTGCAGTTTTAAAGGATATTTCTTCAACTTAAGAGACAAGCAAGATCAATTGCTGAAGAAGGTACAGCTCTAATAATAAAATCCACAACAAATATTTAAATTGTGTAATGCTATTGTAAGCAGTTGTGCCTGAGATCCTAACAAGTATGTGGGTCTATTTCCTAATTTCACCGTGTTCCACAAACTTACTCTTTCCTAAAACTATGTCTCATATGTTGTTGTTATTATGATTAGGAAAGGATATGCTTGCTTAAATAAAATTGATTATTAATAAAACACCAATGACAATCTAGAATTTCTCAATGAAAATTTATCTTCAAAAAATGAACTGATTCTAAATTATATTTCTTGTTCAGCTATCCAATCCAAAATAATTATTTCTGGGTTAGAACTACTGTTTTGAGTCTCCAGCAAAACAAAACATTCCCATTTTCTTTTCTGAGTTTCTTATTGAACATTCACCACAATTTACAACAAAATAAAACGCTGCTATATTAAGATTTGGATCACTGTTTAAAAACAACACTTTCACATTAAGAACTAGAGGGAAAACACTGAAGTATTACAAATCAAATTTCAAATTTCCATAATTACATTTATATGTAAAAAGCCAAAATAATGCTTAAATATCATTTTCTTCTGAACATAAAACTCAGTCTAAAGCTCCCAGAACAAGATATATGGCAATGAAAAGTTTCTTTAGAAAGACATCCTTCCAAGGAGATAAATTATGCATTCTGGAGCCACTGACTATAAACTACATTAAGTCCAATAAGCAAGAATGAATAACTTCATCTAAAGAGAAGGACTAAGTACAAGGTTGAATGCAAGAAAAAAATTATGGCACAGATAATAAAATCAAGATGTCTGATGCAAACGTGGAAGGCTCAGCCCAAGTGCCAATAATGACGTCTCCCTCTTTCCCCATGTGGGCTAGGGGTGTCACCCTTTCATAAAACATGATTCTTGGAGGAAAACGATTCTTCATGCATGCACCATGCAGAAAATCATCTCACCATACAAGAAAAATGATTGCCTATTTATTTCTTTTTGTTTTCAATAAATCCAAGTGCCATCTTGCCTATTTTATGGTGTTTTGCTCCTAAAATGAGCCCAGCTTTCTTTTTTCTGTCAACTTTTCATCTCCCTCTACACTACCCAAGCCTCATAACCTTTGGTCAACAGGAAATAGATACAATGGACTGAAAAGAACAGTGGTTGTAAGGATTTGTATTGTATATGCATGATTTAATGCTTGAGGACAAGGAGAGAAGTGTTGAAGGAAAAGAGAAAATGACTTGCTACTTCTGCCAGAGAAATAACAGTGCCATCTGGCAGAACCCAACTCATCTTGTGCTCCAAGCAAAATTGTTACCAGTTCACAAAAGCTTAAAAAAAAAAAAAAGAAGAAGAAAAAAGAAAACAAGTACACATACAATCACCCATTTAGATAGGTTAGATTAGATTAGATTAGATAGACCATGTGCAGTTGACACAAGATAACTTACACACTCATCTGCTTTCAACATGTTAGAAACCCAGTGAGACAACCCAAGTCATTCAGAAAGTGCTGGCATCTGAGGTAACAGACAACAACCAACTGTGTCTGACTTGCCAACTTGGAAGTTCACTAAAGTCTGTAAAAGCTAAAAATAACCACATAAACATGTTTACGGCGTTTTAAAAATACACGATCTGCACTGTCTTCTAAATATAAACCCTGAGTTTGGAGCACAGGGATTGGCTTTGGGTTTAAGTAGATGTCATCTGGACATCCCACATTTCACCACAGAATTTCACATTTCAGTATTTTACTTTAAATATACAATTGTTAGTATTTAACTAGAATGAAGAAGGGTAGGACAGGGGAAGGTGAACAAGAAAGGAAAAGATGGTACCTATTCCCCCATTTAATTAGAGGGCTTCAAAATACCACAAATCTCCAACTCTTTGTGGTGGAACCTGACCTTCATGAAATTCTGAAGGAAGTTATCTGACCTGTATTTTTCCACTCAACACATCCCCTCTCCAATCCAGTGATCTCTTCCCCATTCCTCATTCCTAAGATTGTAGATGCTGGTGAAATAGAGAAAAGTAGGCCAGAAGTCAAGTGGAACACAGATACATATGCTATGAACACAGACAAAAGTCCTTATATCCCAAATGGTACATAAGGGTAGGCATGTTAAAGACAACAATTCTATTTGTTGTTCTGTTCCTGGAAAAGCTAGATAATTCTAAATCAAACACAGGGAAAATTTTCCAACTAAAATCCGTAATGCTTGGATCAACCTGGATTGCCTAGGGCAGTTATTCTAAGATTATGAAGGATTCAAAGGAATATTTTATTAGTGTAGACAAAAGTCTATTTGGTCTCTATAATTTATGTGAAATCACTCTTAGCACTGGATAGCATTGGTTTAAATTTTATCTCATCTTTAATTCTAAGAAATCTTAAAATTGTAGCAGCTGTTAAAAAGAAGAGAAAAAAAAAAAAAA
>NW_016816467.1:360354-386154 GCF_001698545.2 Rhinopithecus bieti | reverse complement strand
TTTTTTTTTGAGATGGAGTCTTGCTCCGTTGCCCAGGCTGGAGTACAGTGGTGTGATCTCGGCTCACTGCAACCTCTGCCTCCCAGGTTCAAGTGATTCTCCTGCCTCAGCCTCCCAAGTAGCTGGGATTACAGGTGTGTGCTGCCACACCCAGATAATTTTCTGTATTTTTAGTAGAGATGGGGTTTCATTGTGTTGGCCAGGCTGGTCTTGAACTCCCAACCTCAGGTGATCTGCTTGCCTCAGCCTCCCAAAGTTCTGGGATTACAGACGTGAGCCATTGCGCCCAGCCATTGCTTGACTTTCATTTAAAGAGTCTGTAACCCCAGGTTGGCTAAAGTAAATACATTTTTGGTAACTGGAATTGATTCTTGCTGGAGCAAAGATAAAGGAAGAATTAAAAATAAAAAATAAAAAGTCTTCAGCTAGCCTCCCAAGACATGGCATAGATTAAGAAGGGGAACGTATTCTCTCATAACTGAAGCCCCAACTCCAGCTCCATATGGCATTCTAATCATTATGAGCTGTTATAAAGGAATCATTAGAAATAAAAACCACCCAGCATTAGCCATCAAGAATCTCTTCTGTTTCCTTTCACAGCCTAGTCTTTTCACCAAATGGCTTAGGAGGCAGCCATAACTACCCCCTTTCTATACTCAATCATCCAGGCTCTTTCTCTTCGCTGCTGTATTTTCAAAACTTAACACATGGACACGTGCCTGACAAAAAGTAGAGACTCAGGCCAGGCATAGTGGCTCACGCATGTAGTCCCAGCACTTTGGGAGGCCAAGGAGGGTGGATCATTTGAGATCAGGAGATCAAGACCAGCCTGGTCAACATGGTGAAACCCTGTCTCTACTAAAAATACAAAACAATGAGCCGGGCGTGGTGGCACACACCTGTAATCTGAGCTACTGGGGAGACTGAGGCATGAGAATCACTTGAACCCAGGAGGCGGAGGATGCAGTGAGCCGAGATTACACCACTGCACTCCAGCCTGGGTGATAGAGTGAAATCCTATCTCAAACAAACAAACAAACAAAAAAAGTAGAGACTGAATTTAGTGTGGATGGGTAAACAAAATAGGGATCGTCATTACAGTCATAAATACACAACTAAGTGTTCGTTATTAAGTGGTTCACTGGTAGATATACCAGAAAAAAATAAAAAATTACTATGACAATGAATTTTAAAATTACCATTAAACTTGTGGAAACGTTTATATTTTACATGTAAAATAAGTGTGCTAAAATCACTTTGAGTGCCCTTATAAGAACGACAAATGAAGGGAAAGACTTTCCCCCACAGTATGGAGAAGGAGCAGCAAACATGTCACATAAATGTATACTGGATGCAGTGTATTGATACGGGTTTCTTTTCTTCTCTATTATTTTGTCTGCCCCCTAGTGGAGTGCTTATGAGCAGGGAAAATTTCAAAAAAGGCAAAATGTGGGAAAACAAACAAAAACACAACAACAATATAAAACACAAAGCACAAAGAGGTTACCTGTACTTTGAACTGCAAATCAGTCACTCAAAAACAGAAAGATTATTTATGAATTCCTATTAAACACTTTTGTCCTAGAAACAGAACTTTTGTTTCAACTTGGGTAGGTCAACTATTTCCTTGTGCACCTTTGGACTTTTGATCATTGCCTTTTAAGGAAAAGCTGACATCTTTGATTGCATCTAGGTAGTATATTGCTTTCTTAATATTTAAGAAGACAATTTACTGGCTGCTAGTTTCTAGATTGACATGGTCTGGCCACTTTTGGTTTTCAGATGTCCTAGACATGAATAACAAACAAAATCATTTCCATAAAGATAACTCTGAAAAATCTAAGATTTCATTTCCACAGTATTTCAAAATCAAAGAACAGGTAAAGTAAAAGACACATGGTTCAGTGATGGCAGACTGTGTGACTCCTACCAGAAAGCACACTCATCTAGACGGGGATCTTTCTGTCTAGAAAGGGTGTGGGTTTTGTCTGTCTCTCCTCTAAACCAGCTGCCCATTTTACTTAATTTTTTTTTCTTATAAAGATGAGATTTCCTCATGTTGCTTAGGTTGGTCTTGAACTCCTGAGCTCAAGCGATCCTCCTGCCTCAGCTTCCCAAAGTGCTGGGATTACAGATGTGAGTCACTGCACCCGGCCAGCTGCCCATTTTATACTAGAGTTTTGTACTAACATACACAGTTATTTAAATATAAAGATAACAGACACTACAACTAATTTATGTAAACAACCAATCAGATGGCCCCCCCACCCACCTACCCCCTACCATGATTAGTGACATAAATGTTCAAGACAGACAGCCAGGGTTACACAAATGACACACACTGAACAAAACATCAGAAAATCATCCCGAAAGGGAGATACAAGTAGTGGATATAGTTTCTGGCCTTAAATGATTCAGTGTTCTATTTCTTGATTTCTAGAGCAAACAGAATGCATAAGTCATGATTATTATAAACAAAATGATTTGTAGAGGCAATTCTACATTTTCTCTCATATTTAAGTACTTGAACATATAAAACTTACCCCTGCAACAGCAGAAATTCTGCTTCTAAAAACTGTGTAAAAATCAAATGAGAGAGCCACACAAAAAAATACTCTGAAATGAATAAAGGTACTAAAATAAGCAGAGTTTATTTTCTTAATTACCATTTTAACAGCCTTCACAAAAGTGCATTAGTATGGTAATTTTGGCAGGTTCTAAAAGCAGTGAGCTTCCAATGATTCATGACTACATCTTACATGTATATAGTATCAGCTTCAAACACCCTCACCAGCTTTTTCATGAAGGAAAGAGAGTAGCCTGAATCAGAGTAGATGAAGTATTCAAAGGTTTATTTTAATAAGCAAATGCTCAGGATAGAGGAACCCAGGACTTGAATGTGTCTGTTCTCAGACTGTTGTGAATGCTACGGAAGGTGGGAGGGATGAGGAATGAGCCTACATCCATCTTCCTCTGTTCATTTATCTTTTCCCTTTGGACAAAACCCTTCAGCCACAGAAAGCATCAAGGAAGACAGAATAACTCTTCTGCTTCTAAGTCCTTTTTCCTGTCTCTGCCATTGCTCGTATCTCTATTAGAAAGGCTCATCATCACTCGCCATCAGAGACCAAAATCAAAACCACTAAATGAATACCATCTCACACCAGTTAGAATGGCAATCGATTAAAGGTCAGAAACAAATAGGTGGTTGGAGAGGATGTGAGAAATAGGACACTTTACACGTGGTGAGGATTTAGTAAGACTATTCAGACCATTATGGAAAACAGTATGGGCAATTTCCTCAAGGATCTAGAACTAGATGTACCGATTATGAACATTTTTTTTTGGTTTTTTCCAGCCATCCCACTACTGGGTATATACCCAAAGGATTATAAATCATGCTGCTATAAAGACACATGCACACGTATGTTTATTGCGGCACTATTCACAATAGCAAAGCTTGGATCAACCCAAATGTCATCTGTGGACCAGATGGATGAGAGAAAAATGTGGCACATAATACCACCATGGAATACATGCCAGCCATAAAAAAGGATGAGGTTGCATCCTTTGTAGGTGTATCATTGTTGTGATTCAGTTGGAACTTCATCAGTTCTTTAGCAATCTATCTATATCTATAATAAAAACCAAACACGTCATGTTCTCACTCATAGTGGGAAATAACATATTTTGAGTATCATCTGTTTTGGTATCTCTGTGAAGTGTGTATATATATACACTTGGGCTATCTTGGGGGGTATGCAATTGGGAGTTATATATTGATTTATTTAAATGTTGAATTTTTTGATGTTTACCTGACGAGTTGATGGGTGCAGCACTACAATCATGGTCACAAGTATAGAACATTGTCAACAAGAACCTGCACGGTTATGCCGATGGTACCCTACAACTTAAAGTATAAAAAAAAAAAAAAAAAAGAACTCCAAAAAAAAGTTAAAATTAAAATAAAAATATTTTAAAAAGTGGACTAAAAAAAAAAAAAAAAAAAGAAAGGCAAGAAAAGTCAAATTTCATGCAGGGACCTCAGAAAGATATATTTTAATTATCAAGGTTCATATGTCAGGAGGAAGAAGGTGGGGGAATTTCACAGCTCTCTACACTTGGATATGGATGCTTGGGTTGATTTTTAGCCCTTGTCTGTTTTACTGCCAAAGTATAGAGGATAAAATAGCTCAAATAATTTGTTTTCTTAAAATTCCCTATTTTTAGATAATGACATCACCACTAAGTTTTAAATACACCAACATTATGATATAATTCTTAAAGTATGTTTATACATCTAATTTAATGTTTTGGAGTCTGTTCAAATTATTCATTAAAATGAGTAACAGGAAAAAAACAATGAAGCAGCAGCTGTTTCATCTGTACATCTGATTTGTAGCATGTAGTGTATTTATAGTTAAATAGAGCAAAATGGGCTACTCAAAAGAATTTTTCCCACTCCCAAATAATTAATTATATTGTAAAAATCACTGCAGTATCATTATTATAGAATTAAGTTTATACAAGCAGGACTAACCTTTTTGTGTGCTCTGAAATTAAATTACAGCATAAATCACAATGTGTAATCATATTTTTTGTTTGTTTTTTTGCTAGTTTTGGTAGCATTTTGTCTTTCCAATCAGACTATAAGCTACTTGAGGGCAGAGATCTTGTTTAAGTCACTACTAGTCCACCAAGCTCCTGTCACATTAGATGAAACAGTAGGTGCTAAAAGCAAATATTTACATTAAAATATTCCATCTCCTTGCAAGAGATTATCAAACTGTATAGAAGAGTTTATCAGGCAACATAATAACCCCACCCCAAGTTCTACCTACCTTCCCTGCTGGTTATTCTTGTCTTACCCCTCCCCACTTTACCTAACCCCCACTCAATCTCTGCCTTTCTCTGTGTTTGGGCAGAGGTGGGAGCATTTATTCCCTGTGCTTCCAGCAGTGCCTCCTTACATCCCTGACCACTGCACCCCTGGGTGGCCACTCTTCCACTGTCTCAGGGCTCAATGAGCCTGTGGACACAGTTTTTAAAATTAGTATTTATTATTTCTTCCTCTGTCCCTCAACCCCAAGAATGTAAACCACCCATAACACCATAAGTAGCCCATTCATTATAGTATGCATTTGAACTATCTGGGTTGAATCCAGTCTCTTATCAGGACACTGAAAGAGAAACCCCGCATTTCCAAATAATATGCTTATAGACTTATCTCTTTTAGATATTATTTACTGAAGTCCTGTCTTGACAGCTTACCCACCTCCTTTACCCCAATGTAGTGGCACCACACATTCCAGTCCCTCAACCAGAAGGACATTAAGCCACACGATCGAGCTGCTGTTTTTAATCAGTCTTAGAGTACATCTTCTAGCTCCTTGGAACAGTTTTCATCCTTTCCCCCCATCTTTCCTCATGCCCTTCCACTCCTAATTTCCATCTGCTATATCTATAGTTTACATTTTCAAGGTTCATAACATTTACAGTCTGTTCTGTAACCAGCTCAACTTTCTATTGTTTTTCACTCCAAGGGGTGAGTTAAAGAGCTTAAAACCAATAAACAGCATTTACAGTATCATGACCATGGATGAGTCTTTCCTTAAGGTCCCAAGTAGGACTAGGAGTACATTTGCTTCTCTCCTTGTCCAGGGTCAGTATCACTACCCCATGCCATTTGGCAGAGAATGCTCCTAGGGTCAAGTTTTAGTGGAGTCTCCTTTCTTCACCTCACCAACTACCTTTATCAGATCTTCAACTTCCCCAAGCTTCCCATTACACTTCCTGTTGTCACCATCCTCTCCTTTCCTGGGTCCCCTCTGCTGGAATCCTCCCCCCTCATCCACATGCCCTTCTCCTTCAACAGGAATGGGTGCTGCCAAGACTGGCACACAGATTTCATTCTGCAATTTCCTATGCTGCTCTCCCGGGGGTGGGGGGCAGTCCATCAATCTCGGCAAGCTGTGCCTTCTCCTTTCTTGACTTACTCCTCATTTTGTTACCCGCAAGTCTTTAGAAAGGGTATGTGGAGGGCATGCTTTAAAAGAGGGAGCACAGTATAATGGGTAATAACAGAGTTCTATAATTCACCTCATTTAAAAGAACGTGGTTTCAAAACTTCATATGTATTATAATGCCCTTTTATAATAGAATAAAGGGAACAACATTTTATGAGCTCTCACAAACATTTTAGGGAGAGTTACAATTAAAGGTCTTTAACTTCCAGTGTTATTTGCATCTAACAATCTTATCATTCACCATTTAAGCTGCAAAAATACGAATCCACGAAAACATGGATTTCATGTTCAAAGTCCCTTTTATGTACTCATCTGTGTATTTGTTAAATAGAATTCATTCAAATTTTAAAATATTCTTTTTACAAAAAGAAATCGAAAATGCCATCCAACTTGTATGTCTCTGGAAAGGATAGTTCATTAAAAAATAATGATTATATTCAACCTGTTCATTCATTCACTTATTCAAAAATATTTATTGAACACCTACATGTTCCACTGTTCTAGCCGCTGGAGGGATAGTGGTTCAAGAAACAAAATTCTGCCTACCTCGGCAAACTTAAATTTTAGTGGAGGAAGACAAAAACAAACAGGATTAATTTTAGAATTCTACAAATGCTAAAAATTAAAACTCAAGTTGATCTGAAAGTCCTAACCTTATCTAAACAATTCAAAAGACATGGGGAATTGTTCTAACACTCTCATAAGATGTGTTTAAGTAGACTAAGCCATGACTGTTCTTAACACGGTCCCTATGGGCAATGACAATGATCAAGCTCTTAGGATCAAATCCTGGGAGCTGTATAGGCTGGAAAGCCCAGCAATCCTGTCCTCTCAAACATCTCCATCAGCTAATAAGATGAGGTGATCAATGTGCAGCTTTACTGTGTAATCTTCAGGCAAAGCCATTACTTGAGTCCCCTGACATCATGAAATACCTATCCTAGAACACTCATCGCTCCAGTCCAATATCCATCAACAGAATAAACAACCTGAGTACAAAAGAAGGAAAAAGAAAGAATGAATTGCACTTCATTAAAAATTTTCCTGTTTTTTAACCATTGTCTACATTTTGGAAATAATTAAGTTTGTCCTTTCCCTACTTGAAAGAACAAGTAGAATAAAGAAGCATTAAACATGAAGAAACGTATTTAGGAACCCAACAAATGTTTGATGCTGACAATGATGATGATTAAACTAAGTGGCTAAGGGGGACAGAATTGCTTGACCTAAAAATAAAGATACAAAATATGATGCTTTTGTATACACATGATCAGTTTTCTGAGGGAACACAAGTTACATATAATGTATATTCAGTTAATACTACTTGATGATAAAAATTTATTTCTGCAATAGAAAATAAACAATTCAGGCTTTTCTTCAAATGGAAGCATTTAAATTGGACACACAGATTAACTGAGGTGGGTTCCCAAGGGAAGGAGGGATGTCAACACTGGACTTCCTTGAAAAACCTCCAGCTTCCCTTTTGATCTGAATCTTTCTCCTCTTCTGCTGACTACCTTCGTTTTTTTGTTTTGAGACGGAGTCTCACTCTGTCGCCCAAGCTGGATGGAGTGCAGTAGCATGATCTCGGCTCACTGCAACCTCCACCTCCTGGGAGGAGTGTTTCTCCTGCCTCAGCCTCCCGAGTAGCTGGGACTACAGGCGTGTACAATCACGCCCAGCTAATTTTTTTGTATTTTTAGTAGAGACAGGGTTTCACCGTGTTAGCCAGGATGGTCTCGATCTCCTGACCTCCTGATTCGCCTGCCTTGGCCTCCCAAAGTGCTGGGATTACAGGCGTGAGACACAGCGCCCAGCTGCTGACTACCTTTCTTATTCCTGTTTCCCCTTCCTTCTAACATTATCTTCCACATCTTTTATTTCCACTTTATTTCTTCTTCTGCTTGTCCTAAGTATATAAAAGGATTTTTGTGCTTGCCTTTTTTTAAGTGTCATTTAATTTAAAGAGCTTTGATTGTCCTTTTCTTAACTTAAAAAGCAGCTGTGGTTAAACTTTTTTATGTTTTCAAGCATTTTTTACATTTGACTATGGGCCTGTCTTTTCTTTTTTTGGTAAAGCAGGCAGCATTAAAAAGAAAATGACCCTCCACTCTTGATGCAGAAATCAGAAAAATGGTCTTTAATAATTTGGACATTCACCACTGGAAAGCAAACATTAGTTCAGATGATCTTTCAAGATTTTTTCCAATGCAATAACAATTATTAACATTTACTGAATACTCATTAAGTACCAGACATTGTTCTATGCACTTTATACATTAACTTAATCCTCATCACAGACCTATGAGGTAGGCTGTAATTTATTCTCATTTATAGATGAGAAAATGAGTCACAAAGACATTAAGTAACTTAACCAAGGTCATACTGGAAACAGTAAAGCCAGGATCTGAACCTAGTAGTCTGGCCTCTCCCAGAGCCAGTGCCCTTAACCACTTAACACTATACTATTTATCTATGACAGGGGACAGCAAATCTTTTTGTGAAGGGCCAGGGCATAAATATTTTAGTCTTTGTAGGCTACACATGCTTTCTGTCTCGTACTCTTCTTCTTCTTCTTTTTTTTTTTTTTTTTAAAAAAAAAAACCCTTTGTAAATGTGAAGAACCTTCTTAAACAGTATCAGGCCCACAGTCCATAGTTTGCTACCCGTGGACTACGATTTTATCATTTCATATGAGCCAGTCTGGTATTTTTCATGTAGACAAATTCGGACAGAAGCAAAACTGAAAGATTCCATGTAAGCAGGCTTACAGCCCACAGTCCACAAATGCCCAAGAACTACCAGTTGTGCGTAGTCACTGAAATAGTAAAGAAAATGCAAAATTCAAAATCAAAGAACTGCAAGTACTTTGTGGACATACACATGGAAATATAGCCCATAGATATGAAAAAGGTACAGCTATCACTAATGGAAAGTAAAAATCTCAGTAAGCTTTAACAACCTAGCATTTCAGAAGTAAAAAACTTCACCTATTCATCTTCTTTACAGATGGAGAGCGATATACAATAGGAGTTGGGCCCAGGCTACTACTATAATCTGCTCAAACTGAGGTATAGTAACAGCATCTGTATACCACACAAATGCATTCTTCTTCAGAGTCCCTCATAAATACAAATTCGTTGTTGCATTGTCAAAATATTCATTATCTTCAGTGTCAGAAACTAGAGAGTAGGTTATCAACTATTAACTTAGGACTCCTGAGGAATTCAGAAATCATAAAAACATTAATGTCATCAACCCATATTCTTTCTGATCATCTGGCAAGATCCTACTCTTAACATGTCACCACCACCACTTACCACCGTCTTAAGATTTCCAAACTTCTGAAGTAAGTTTTGGTGAGTTTCATGTATCTTACCACAATCTAATTGCCTTTTAAAAATCAAAAGCTCTGTTTCAACAATGCAGCAATCATTTTGATGAACGCTATCAGAAAGTAGAAATTTAAGCGTTATATTGGCCTTTAACTCTACCACATCAAATACTTCAATTTACAAATCCCCTCTCTCAGAAAGAGTACCTTAGAAAAAAGCATTTTGACAGAATTTGGTTCAAATTATATACTGTTAATTATTTTACCATTTTGTGGGGTAAAATAAAACTGGGGAAATAGACTCACTTCTACTTTCTTCCCTATTAAACTTGGGACCATCTGTTTAAAATAACTGCAGCTATTTTCGGTAGTTAGGCAATGAACTACTTATAAAAACAAAAACAGATGCCTCCTCTTTAAGATCACTCCGTTATCAAACATCTGAGCATTACTTGCACACAAAAGCATGTAGTGTATGTTATTTGTCAAGAATAAAATTGCAGATTTTAAAAAATATCATGTGGCAGCTCAGGACATTATTTCATTTCTTATAACTGTTTTGGCAGTTGCTAAAACACAAGAATAAAGTAATGTAAGGAGGTAATTCATATATGTATTTAAAATATCTGTTTTAACACTAGGTCTCTGACTCACAACTTGGCTGTCCTTAAGAATTTGGGCATTTCTTCTGTTGAGAAAAGTTGCTTAATAGTTAATTTTTACCTGAAGTGCTTTCTTCTGAATGCAGAAATTCATGTATTTTACCTTTGTTTTTTTCTTTGGCAACAGTGACAAATTAGATAATCTCCATGAATATCTATGTAGTTTTCCTCTTTACATGAGACAAAGTTTATCTTTTAAAAAGAAAAGCCAAGATGAATGTTTTACCTGTGCAACTGCCCCCACCCGCAGCACCTTCTCTGTGCTTCTCTGTGCCCCTTTGCCTTTTTCTGCACTTTGAAATAACTACCTTGCTCCCAAGAAAAAGTTTCTTCAGAAGCCAGTGTACTTTGTCCTTGCCAGGTCAGATAAGGGGTTAAATTTATTTAACTTTAGCAAGCCTTTCTTGTTGCCCAGATGGCTGGCTGAGAGGAAGGAAGAGCATACAGCGAATTAGCATTCACTCCTTTTAACACTCCTTTCCCATCCCTTCTACTGCTTATTATCCACTCTTTCTTTTCTTCCTCAAGGTTTACCTTGATTTGTAGTTCAATACTTAAAGGGCTCCCTTCCAAAAAATAATAACACTTATGAGAGATATGTGGTATGTAGCACAGACTGTGTTACAGAAGCTCTCCGATTCCTCTTCCCCTAGAACAAAGACATTTAGACCATTACTTGAAATGTTATTCTGAATAAATAAATAAATAATGGTTGCATTTATTAAACACCATGGGGCAGACCATTACCTGCTCACCCAAATCTGTTCTTCTGTTCTTCCACAATGAATGAATTGTAACTGAGCACATGGTCATCCAGGTAGAAATTACACTACTCAGTCTCTCTGGCAGCCAGATGTGGGCGGCCATGTGACTTAATTCTCCCCAATGCAAAGTACATGGCAAGGATGCATGGCTTTTCTAGGTCTGAGCATAAAGACAATGGGAATGCTACCTCCACACTTCTTCTTGTCCCCTCAAGCTGGGACACAGACCTACCGACCATCTATCTTTGACTATGTAGATGAACCCTGAGATGTAGGAAGCAGGGAGCAACAAGATGGAAGAAATCTGGGTCCCTGAATTTCTGCAAAGAACATGATTCTTTGCAAGCCTGGAATACTTACCCTTTTATATGAGCAATATTAAAAAAGATGAATGCTTCTTAATTCACTGTATTTTGGGGGCTCTTTGGCCCAGCAGCATAGGCTTAATCATAACTGGCATAAACACTATTATGTAGCACTGTTCTGGGTGTTTTACATGAATTATCTAATCAATGAGTCTTTGAGGAAAGTACTGTTACTATTCCCAGTTTCCAGGTGAAGAAATAAAGATTTGGAGGGTTGAGAGAAAAGAGTAGTGAGGTTGGTAAAGTAATCAACTGCAGGTCTCTATGATGCAAAGTCAAAAACCTAAACACTACACTAGTGTGCTTCCTTAGAAAAAAAAAAACCTACTTATTACTTCACAAATTATCTCACTCTAATTGAGATTTTTCTTCTGTGATATCTCTTATACACCCAGAGCAGAAATATTATGAGCTCAAAATTAAGATATAAATTATATTTGGTTTGCCCACAAACACCCTTAATCTTATTATTAGCTGAACACCTAAGTTCGTGTTAAACTCCAAAACTTTGAAAGAAATCAGACTGCAGGCCAATGAGAAACAGCTTAGTGGATGAAACTTTTTACTCTACTTCTAAAATTCTATTCTGTTGCACACAAGGCCTAGATCTGTACCTCAAACCAGCACTGTGAAATATTAGATTATTAATTCCAAATGAACTTACTTTGGCTGTGTCTAATATTATGTTTATTATGAAAGAGCCCGTAAAACACTGTTACACAACACTGGGGTTTTTCTTTTAGTAATATGAGGACACACACCTTCACTCCTCCCGAACTTTTAAAGCTAAATCCAGGAGAGGTGCCAGTAAGGCAAGTATTGAAGGGGGCTGGCAGAGTCAAGGGAGGAAGGGGACTGGAAGACAAGCTTCTTTTATCTTTACATCTTTAAAAAATCATTTTGCTTAAGAATCTTTTCATCTTCCAAAAAACTCTTATAATTAAGTGCCAGATTCCACTTATTTATTCATTCAACAAATATGTACTGAGCACTTACTGTTTGATGAGTACGCTGCTAGACACTGGATATGGAATATTAAATAAAAGTAGAGTTAGGAGAGGGAGGTGAAGCAGTAATGTTCACACAAAGGTCATAGTTTTTATCTTAAGCTTGAGTAAAAATTGCAGAATAAATTGTCTTATGCTTTAATAACTTCAAAATGCATAAACCACAAGAAAAGAGACCCCTGCACTTTCCCTCCTCATCTCTTAGACATCTCTAGGTCAGAGGGGGCTGGAAGCACTACTATATTTTATGCTACAAGCGCCTGCTATTGAACTCACAGGTTCAACCCCCGACCACGTTGCCTGCTTAATATCTTTCCTAACAATCCTTTCAATTTTTCTAAATACACATTTGAAATTTATGCTCATCCATCTGCTTCCCAACATTGCCACCAATCTCACTAGGTTTTAATGAAAAGGAGATGAGTGAATGACATAAATCCTTTTCCAGCGTAAGCAAGTATTAGATCATATATACTGGTCTCCTCATTCTATGCTTGGGTAAAAAGACAGAGGAAGGAAAAGGATTAGATTGGTACTCCATAAGCTAAATCATTCCTATAAAAATAAAAGCTCTTCTTACATTTGATTACCAACTGAGGAAAGATGAAGCTGTGAAAATACCACCTTCTGTGAGTAGAATGTGAGTGATTTTAGATGGATCTTTGTGCAGTCAGGTGTGTCCCTGGCAGGCTGGTGTAGAAAATGCTCCAATCCTTCTCTGCAGAGTGGACTGGGCAGTTTTCCTGCAGGTGGCCCAGCTCTTGCACTCACAGGGGGTTCTGCCCACATGTTCCTCCTTATGCCTCGCAAAAGCTCTGATTTCTGGCTCAGCCTTGGCTTTTCAAGGAACTGTTTAAAACTTCTAAATATGAATGTATTTAAATACTGCTTCAGGTCTGAAGAAAACAGTTAAATATATATATACATATACTTTTTTTTTTTGCTAACAGCTACCTAAAAATTGGTGTTTTTAAGATCTTAAGTGGTACTTATTTTCAACACAGTTATTAGAACCCTAGGCCGGGCACAGTGGCTCATGTCCGTAATCCTAGAACTTTGGGAGGCGGAGGTGGGTGGATCACCTGAGATCGGGAGTTCGAGACCAGCCTGGCCAACATGGTGAAGCCCCATCTCTATTAAAAATATAAAATTGGCTGGGGTGGTGAGGCACGTCTGTAATCCCAGCTACTTGGGAAGCTGAGGCAGGAGAATTGCTTGAACCCGGGAGGTGGAGGTTACAGTGAGGAGAGAGTGCTCCACTGCTCTCTGGCCTGGGCGACAGAGCGAGACTCTGTCTCACACACACACAAAAAAATCTATTTGCATTTGCACTTGAATTCCTCCAGGTGTTAAGTTACATTTTTAGTGAAACACACTAAATTGTAGGTAGCACTGTTTGTAGACAGCATCATTGCAACACTGATCAACAAAATAGCCACTAGGTACCTATTAGATGAAACTGATCAGTCAGAACTGGACCTGGCCTCAGATTCTGTCTCTGCAAGATTAGAAACATATATGGAATAACTATAATCCCACACAGAAAGCAGTAAGCACCTCGGGAGTTATATATAGTGCTTGGTATAATTTAAAATGGGGGCATTCAAAAAGGGAGCACTTATCCTTAGGTTGTAAGGGTAGGGGGTAGGGGCTGGGGAGGGAAATACAGATGTTGAGAGGTGCCAAAATGAAGTCAGAAACCCCCTGTGCCCAGCAATGAACGTTCCACCACGTGCTAAGCCACAGTCCCAAATCCCCAAAGCCTTTGGACAGAAGCAAGGAGACAACAGCAAATACATGGTGATGGCAAAGTACAGCGCAGGCACAAGGTGTTTCTGTTGGGCTGGAATCTATAGCGTGTGTAAGATTGTGAAGGAAGACAGGATAGGATCAAGATCAGGATCAAGGAGTGGGAGGACCTTAGGGGCTTGGCTTTATTGAGTAGGTAATGGGGACTCCTTGGAAGTTCTTTAGATGGGACTAATGTAAGAGCCACACTTAGAGGAGGTGACTGTGGAGAAGGATGAATGTCCAGGCAGGGAGACCAGTAAGAAGTCAATGGGAGGAAAGAGTCTGACCTACCAGAGTGGCACTGCTGATAAGCAAGAATCGAATGCAAGACACAGCAGTGAGCTGCAGGAAGAGGGAAAAGTCCAGGAGTTAGGATGCTCCACTTTAAAGATGGAAGCTCACGTCAGTAAGCAGCCTTCTGTGCCTTCTTCCCTTCACCTCCACCAGGCTACTTCATGCCTGGCTCCTCAAATCTGTCCCTGAACCTTACTTCTTCAACAATCACTTGCCAGGCATGGTGGCTCATGCCTATTATCCCAGCGCTTTGGGAGGCCAAGGCAGGTGGATCACCTGAGGCTGGGAGTTCGAGACCAGCCTGACCAACATGGAGAAACCCCGTTTCTACTAAAAATACAAAATTAGCCAGGCATGGTGGTGCATGCCTGTAATCCCAGCAACTCGGGAGGCTGAGGCAGGAGAACTGCTTGAACCCAGGAGGCAGAGGTTGTTGTGAGCCAAGATAGCATCATTGCACTCCAGTCTGGGCAAAAAGAGTGAAACTCTGTCTTAAACAAACAACAACAACAACAAAAACAAAACCACCTGCATACCAAGTCACTGCCCCATGGGCCACTAGTATGCCTAAGTACAAAGTTCTAACTACGTTTCCAAGGTAGTGATTCACTCTTCTTACTATTCCCTTTACTGTGGCAGAGACTACCAGTTGCTCCTCGCATATTCATTTCCCCGTTGTCTATAGTAGACGTCAACAGAAAAATATTCTGTAAAGGGCAATATAATAAATACTTTAGGTTTTGCAGGCCATATGATCTCTGTAGCAACTACATGTTGTGTATTACTAATCTGAAAACCCAAAGTCTTCTAAAATCTGACACTTTTTGGGCACTGACACAACACTACAAGTGAGAATTCATATACCTGACCACGCATGACAGGTTGCAGTCAAAACACAATCAAAATTTGTTTCATGTACAAAATTTTGTAATTTAAAATATTGTATAAAATTGGGCCAGGAGCAGTGACTAATGCCTGTAAACCCAGCATTTTGGGAAGTTGAGGTGGATGGATTGCTTGAGCCCAGAAGTTTGAAACTAGCCTGGGCAACATAGCAAGACCTCATCCCTATAAAAAATCAAAAAATTAGCTGGGCATGGTGGTGCATGCCTTTAGTCCTAGCTACTGGGAGGCTGAAGTGGGAGAATCGCTTGAGCTCAAGAGGTCAAAGCTGCAGTAAACCATGATCACACTACTATCACTCCAGCCTAGGTGACAGAATAAGACTCTGTCTCAAAAATAAAAAATATTATTTATACAAAATTGCTTCAGGCTATGCATATGGTGTACTTAAAACATAAATTTCATATTAGACTTCACTCTCATCCCCAAGATATCACATTATGTATTCACAAATATTCCAAAAGTCCAAAAAAATCTGAAATCAGAAATACTTCTGGTCCCATGCATTTTGGATACTCAACTCTTCCACTGTCATGTGAAAGCAGGTAATTTATACACAAATGGGCACACCTGTGTTCCAATACACTTTTATTTTTATTTATTTATCACTCTGTTACCCAGGCTGGAGTACAGTGGTGCGATCATGGCTCACTGCAGCCTTGACCTCCTGGGCTAAATTGATCCTCCCACCTCAGTCTCCCAAGTAGCCAGGATGACAGGTGCACACAGCCACGCCTGGCTAATTTTTTTTTTTAATTTTTTGTATAAACAGGGTTTCACCATGTTGCTCTGGCTTGTCTTGAACTCCTGGGCTCAAGCTATTCTCCTGCCTTGACCTCCCAAAGTGCTGGGATTACAGGCATGAGCTACCATAACCGGCCAATACACTTTTATTTACAAACTATAGTTAATTTGTAAATAATTTGTGGCTGGCTGACTTGGCACTCAGACCACTGTTTGCTGATCTTGTTCTATAGTAACAGAAGCTCTAGCAGGGTGTCTTCTAGCTAATAATTGTATTTCCCAGCCTCCCTTGGAGCTCGCTGTGGTCATGTTCTGGCCAATAGGATGTAAATGAAAATGATCTGTACAACTTGTAGATCATCTCCTTTCCCTCGGGCTGAAATAAGAACATGATGAGGCATCTTTGACTGTGAAGATGAGGGCAACTCTCTCAAGATGGCGGAGAAACAAGAGGAAGGAATTTTTCTATTGAGGTACCATGCTAGTCCTGAATCAGTATGGATCCCTTGAGCTCTTCTGAGAGGAGGAAAGCACCAACAACCTCTTAACTTGTTTAAGTCACTGTATTTTGGGCATCTTTTCACAATGATTTGCATATTGGAGTTAAGGTCAGTACATGAGGCTGTCATTAATTCAGAAAAGAAAACACTGTTCCAGGGCTGCAGAACCCCAGTGATCAATCATAAGCCTACACAGCAAGGTCAGATGACTTGGTACCGATCTACTATTTTCACAGGAACTAATTAATATCTAGTGAGGAACTAATAACTGTGCCACATACTTATATAAAATACAAGCTCTCACTTATGTTTAAAGAATTGTGATTATTTTTACAGAGGAGATTCAGAGAGATTAGGAAGTACGTCCGAAGTGATAATATACTACTCCTAAGTAGCTATGCTGATATATAAACTCAGGACACAGGACTCTCAAACATGTTCATTTCCCCAAATCAAACCCCTTGGGTCAAGGACAAGCCACTGGTGTTATTACGAGTCAATGGCTCTGTGACTGCAGGTTTCCATTTTTAAACTGCAAACTGCCACTAAGAGCCACTGACTAATGGCTCCCATTGGTTTAATTACTACTCCCCCTTAAAAGCCAAGTAAACCAAAATGACACAAAGTTAAGTGACTTAGCCAGATTCCTTTGAAAGACTTCAAGGATGCCAAAATGTGGATTTCATCAGACAGCCCCACTAGCTGCCAACTCAGTCCCAGCTACTGCCATCACCTCCTCCATCACTGCCCATTAGAAGTTAACTGCCTGGATACTTGGTACACCACACTGAACAGAGCCTGCAAAAACTTTTTTGTAGCTGCAAAATACACCAGCAGAAGGGAAGAGTTCTCCCCTCTCCAGGAAAGGGTGAGCAATCACCCTAACATGTGCTGCTGCCCTAGTCTGTCGGGTGTAGCATTTGTCTCTGTTGGGAGCTTGGCATCCATCATGAGGACCATCTGGTTCCATTTCCCTGACAGCCACAGCCTTTCCTGTCCTATCAAGGAAAGTCAAGTTCACCCCGAAATTACAGCACAGCCAATAGCACCAACTTACCATGGCAAACGAACCCAAAATTTAGTTACAAAAAACTTGAATCTTACTTCAAATTTAAAGGAAAGAAATGTTTCAAAATTATTTCACTTATTTTAGTGGGATAAAAGTTGATGTTTTGAAAACTTCACAAACAACTAATTAAAAATTAATTATTATAACTAGTTATTGCTATGCCAAGGATTACACAGTTGAAGAAAATGTTTTGTTATAGAAATGCAGTAAAGAATAAACAAGCCTATCTTGAATAAAGCACAAAGTTAGCATGTTCTCAATTTCCCTTTTAAGCCAATTATTTCTATAATTTAGAAGGAAGACCTTATCACCAAAGTGGACTTTTGAATTTCACATATATTTATATATATATATATATGTTTTGTTGTTGTTGTTGTTGTTGGAGACAAGGTCTTGCTCTGTCACCCAGGTTGGAGTGCAGTGGTACGATCATAACTCACTGCACCCTCAAACTCCTGGGCTCAACTTCTACCTCAGCCTCCGAAGTAGCTAGGACTATGACAGTGTTACCATGCCTGGGTAGTTTTTTCACTTTTTTGTAAAACAAGTCATACAAGGTTGACCAAGCTGGTCTCGAACTTCTGGCCTCAAGTGATCCTCCTACCTTGGCCCCCAAAAGTATCAGAATTACAGGTGTGAGCTATTGTGCCAGGGCTATTTAGCATACCTTGAACTTTTTCCAGAGCCAAATTATAATGGGTACAAAACTATGCAGACATTTAAAAGAAATATTTTTCAAAAATATTTTGGGATGTGGAAAATGTGCTCACATATATTGTTATGTTAAAAAAGCAGGTTTCAAAACAGTTTATAGTCATTCTTACAAATGAATAACTATATATAGCTATATAAATATGTATAGAAAAATGAGTCTGGAAGTAAATACCTCAACATTTTAACAGCAGTTTTCTCTGAGCAGTAGAGTTACAAGTAATTTTCTTTTCTTACACTTCTCAGAATTTTCAAAATCTTCTATAACAAATGATAAAAGTATACATTTTTTAAGGACCTAAGTATAAAGAACATGACATTTAAGGCACAGCTTCCTCCTTTCATTGGGTTCTATAAGAGGACGAAGAATGTGGTTTTGGAAACAGTGCAAGTTATTCTGTGTCCAAATCATATATATAAATCTCAGAAACACACATTTTAAACTGCACATTAAGTCTCAGTGATCTGATGGTGGCCATTTCAGAAAGATCAGAGGGGTCCCATAACATATTGAAATACAGAGCCTCTGGGGAGTGGGCCCAAACTCATTAAAACACACAGCTATTATCTACATTTTATCTCCCCTAAATTGACTTAAAAATGGAGAGGACAGTGTGTGTAGCACTCAAATATCTGTGACATATCATTAGGGAAGAAGAATATTTCTAGGAATTCTTATTCATAATTAGTACTTTCAAACTGAGAAAGCAGCAGAAAACAACTGTTAAATTAAAAAGAAGTGCACGCATGTCACAATTTAGCAATAGCCAAAGTCAACTAGCAATCAGTTTCTATTTCACAATAGCAGTTACAAAAACCATAAAAATCCTCACGATTAGGGAACAGAGTCAGAATAAAGTTTAAACCTGGAGAATGTTACTTTCTCTGCACTCTCACCCATCATAAACCATAACAGGGTCTGAGGCCACATACTTACTTGCAGACATTGAAAAAGAAAAAAAAACTTAACTGCTCAAGCTAAAAAATCAGTGTCCCAAGTTTCACACTATTGGTCATATGATCCTCCAACTGTTAGTTCTCAGACTATCTTCCTCTGACAGTCTCTTCTTTCTTTAAAGACAACAGATCAACAAAATAACCTAAACTAACCAAGCTCTTTCATTTTTTGAATGATGGAACCTCCTAACAGAGCAAACAGGACTTTGAAGGTAGTATTTCAGGAAAAAGAGAAGGTAGGGAGTTTCAGGAAAATGTCTGATAAAATTCCATTCCTTTTCCAAAATAACAAAAGCATAGTTTCCCCAAGTCCCAAATACAAAAGCAAAGCAGAAAATAAAAGCATGTTCTTTTACACTATTCCTGGGGAAACACATTTTCACTTGCTATTTCAATGAATACTTTCTCCACAGTATTATTTCATTTCCACAGGAAAAAAATACGTAAACTGAGTAATTCCTAAATGTTTCAGAATATATCTGTAATACCTAAAGAAATATACAGCTTCACTGAGGAATTCTCCCTGTCTTAAATAAATATTTAGTTAACTGAAGAAGAGATGTTTCAACAATGAAATAACAATGAAGAAAGTGCATAACAAAACAGCATTCGTCTGTCTAACCAAAGAATAAGCAAAATGACAGCCCGGCAGCATAAAGGTTGTAGAGTAAAAGAAAAAATGCTACCAAGATACTGAATAAGATTCTGATCTATTAGAATAAAAATGATGAAGAAAGCAAACACACCTTTCATGTGAGCGGCCTAAAAAAGGCAGCTTCTCTGTACCTTTGACTTCCAACATCCTGTTCATGACTAGAGTCTAGGAAAGTAATATATGACCTCAGTAATGCTGGCCTGGCCTGCACCCAACTCAGTGACTTCAACTGCTCCACATCAATAACAAAAGCCATACAGAGCTGACGTGCAGGGAGGGTGGAAGAGATGGAAGACTCCAGGGCAGGCTTCTAAAAGCAAAGCCATCTTCTGTTAAAGAAACTGGCCAAGTACTATTCAGAAACAAGAGCTTCCTCAAGTGGACATATCGGTTGTCTTTATAATGCCTATAGCTATTCCACTCAGTTTTAAAAAACAATCTTCACCAAACTCTAAGAACAAAATGCTCCCCCTATAACAGACTGGAGCAAAACACCACCTCCCAGGGACTTTATATCAATTAAGGTACTTGATCTCCAACAACCCAATTAGGTAAATGCCATTAGTCTCAGTTTACAGATAAGGAAACTGACCTAAAAGTAGCAGACATTTCAAGAGCACAGTTAGCAGACCCGAACACAGGCTCTTGGGCTACAGAGGCCAAGGGCTGAACCACTATACCCAGTGATACGGTGCTGAATCTTTCTAGTGCTTACATCCTGTCTGCCTAACACCTTAAAGAGGCTGCAGACACAGCAACTCCCAGGGCTACAGTCTTGTTGCTGTCACATGTTCCCTGGATTTGAAGGGAAGGGCAAAAGCTAACTTGCACTGAGTACCTACTGTGTGCTAGCCCTTTCAGGAAAGACAAATTCCCTAGTGATAAAAGCATTATCATCATTATTCCTATATTACAGAGGAAAACTAGATTCTGAAGGTTTCAGTAACTTGCTTAATGCAAGGGAGAGGTAGCGCTGGCATTTGAACTAAATCTGTTCGTACGTGGCTTATGTTCCTCCCACTACAGAAAGTGTCCTACCTCCTCAGTTACAGGCTGATCCCCTAAATGGGTGACTTCTCCCACAGCCAGAGATGATCTCCCATATTTTAACCAGTCATTTTACATGTGAATGCTATTTGAACTACTGGGAAGAACGTGGAGAGGGAGGAAAGACAGGTCAGTAAAATTCCAATACAACAGCAAAAAATCTTTCAACCTACAGAAAATCCCCACAATTAGTTAACGAAAAGCATATCTGGCATACACTCAGCACTGCTGCAGAGAACCATCAACTGTAAATACACGTAACTATTTCTTTCTGGTGTATATAAACTAAACATCTGCAAATCATATTACATTTTCAATGCACTAGAGGAATTCACTACTGAAAAGAATTCTGTCGGCTGGGAGTGGTGGCTCAAGCCTGTAATCCCAACACTTTGGGAGGGCAAGGAAAGAGGATCACTTGAGGCCAGGAGTTGACCAGCCTGGGCAACACAGTGAGACTCTGTCTATTAACAAAGAAAAGAAAACTGTGGTTAAATTCCTTTGTAGGGTCCAAAGTTCTTTTATAATAAACAATCCTCTAATTTACTTTCTAAGTCTCTGAATTTTCCAAAGCAATTATATTTTATTTTAGGCAGAACTATGGGAATATGTAATAATCCAAATTATTTTACATAAGCTTGGGATGTAGGTCTGCCTTAAAATTGAAGAAATGAATCATTATATATGTCCAAACTTTCTCTAGCCTGTGGTTACATGAATTGCTAAGTTGCCTGTCATAACAGCATATAAAGTAATTTGATTTTATAGCTTGGCTAAGAGTATCTTGAAATAAAAAGAGCACTAGAGATTCAAAATCTGATAAGTAAAACAAAGATAGTACCATGAGTCTTTTGTACACAGAATGTAAAAATAAGAGGGTTTCAAGATTCAATATTTTCATTTTATGAATAAAAAAACCGAGGCCCAAGATTTAAATGATCTCTTAGACTCAACTAGGGTCCATGTTAGAAATTCAATGGAAAAAACAAAATTAGAATCTAGGATGCTAACACCTAATTCAAGGTTTGGTCCAGAATGGACCCTCTCTGATGATCTAATACTGTATTGTAAGCCCCAAAAGAGCAGAAACTGTTGTCATATTGCTGGTTCTCTCCAAGCTCCTACAAATTACCTTGCTTAATACATATTCCTGGCCAGGCACAGTGGCTCACATCTGTAATCCTAGCACTTTGAGAGGCCAAGGCAGGATAGCTTGAGCCCAGGAGTTCAAGGCCAGCCTGGGCAACATGGCAAAATCCTGTCTCTAAAAGACAAAAAATTAGCCGGGCACTGTGGTGTGCACATGTAGTGCCAGCTACTCAGGAGGCTGAGGTGGGAAGATCACTTGAGCCCAGGAGGTCGAGGCTGCAGTGAGTGGAAATCACTGCAGTCTAGCCTGGGTGACAGAGCAAGACCCTGTCTCAATCAGTCACATTGATCAGCCAGTCAATCTAATTCTCCCTGTGGTGGGAGAAGGGAATCAGAGGTGGCTGATATTGTAGGCTACGTCCTATTTCATTTCTAGGCTTTATAGTTTGTTAGATCCTAGGGTCTCAGCACATAGTTATGCAAAATCAGTGTTAACAGTACCCAGGGAACAGAGCATGGCAAAACCCAGATGCATCATCTTAAGGATATCCTTAAGGACTCAGGATTGGAAGGCAGGAGACACCTGCAAATCAGTTAACCTATCCAGCTTAAGATTTCTCTGCTCCAGAATGAATAAACTGTATTTTTTGTATCTCTAAGTCCTCTTCCAACATTAAATGTTATTGCTGTGCCTGTTTCCTGAATTTTATACATTTGACACAAACATTAATGCTTTAATAAACCCTTTTCAACTTGCCTCTTTGTTTACTGAATTATATGCACAGCTCTGTTACATACATAACTCTGAATTGTGGTCCCCAGCAATCCCTACCCCAACCTCAATGAATGAGGCTTTGGTCTGCAATGGCCACTGAGTCCCCTTTTTTTTATAACACAATTTTTACCAGAAAAGTTCCTCGGGTTTGGGGGATTTGGCCCCTATCACTTCTAGTTCCTGGCATCAGGGCCTAAGGCTAGACCAGTGACATCAAAAATACTGTTGGGAGGCCCTGGTCTCTCCAGAGAGGCTGCCTCTGTTTGGTCTCTAGTGAGGCCTTGAGCAAATGAAAGCTGCTCAGACTACTGGGAGATACAAAGGGTCAGCTGCAGGGTCTGGCAGTGGGGAGCTGGTCCCAGGCCAGAGGTACAAGGTCAGAGAGAGGCCAGGGCTTGGAGTATTAGCTCTGTTGTATAACCTGAAACTTGAGAAGGTGGTTAAGAAAGAGATACTCAGACAAGGAAAAAACAAGAGAGGTTTAGAGACTAGAAAAACGAGAGAGAGAGAGAGAGAGAGAGAGAGAGAGAGAGAGAGACTGACTTTGGAAGTTCCAATAGGCTGTATCAAAAAAGCAAATGTTTGTATTATCCATGTGAGTCAAAATAACATGCATTTATTATATTTGTGAGCGAAAAGGACCTGACTAATTGTTGTTAAGCATAAAGATTTTTATTACTAATGTACAAGTGTCAAGAAAAAGAAAGGCCAGGACACAGGATTTTCATAATTAAGAAAAGAACCAGAACATATATTGTATATTTGCATAGGACTTTACAGTTTGCAAACCACCTTCACACAAATTCTGCTCTGATCCACACAACTACCCCCATGACATTAAAAGAAACAGGCTTGTGAGCATGATTTACTTGTCCAAGATGTCCAAACTGCTACACATCTACACATCTACACATCTACAAGATGCCCAAACTGCTACACACCTGCTACATCTTTAGGTCTGCTGGGAGTTCTTCTACCACACCACTAAGTCTCTTTAAAACTACTTTTCCTCAGAAGCAACCCTTTCAGAGAAACAAAATTTATCCTTATTCATTTTTACAATTTTTCAATTTTATTTCATTCCTAGTATTGAAAGTTGCTGTAGGTTTAGTATCATTAAATAGTGTTTTTATATGCTATATATCATTGCCCCCTGTACGGCAAAGCGTGTGAGTATACGATGAGTTAAATAATCTTTGAGGGCTAATCTGGAAACTTTGCCACCACATGTACTATACTATTGTTTCTATGGGACGTTCTGTACCAAGTTCCATTCAACAGACCTAAAAGAGGTTGTTTAAAACACACGAACGTGGCTAAAAATAATCACCACTGCAAACCAGAAATTTCTTGGATTTCACTTCTCTTTTTTATTTCATTTAAACATATACAGGCACACACAGCCTGTTTTCACTGAGCAGCACATATGGCATAAAAAGCTAAGTATTTCAGTATAACAGAAGAAATTTCATAAAACTCCCACATTATGATGGTGGATTACATAAAGAAGTGGGAAAGTCCCCTCTTTCCCCAAACTGTGCCAAGACATCTGACATGCTCTTATCTGCCAGGACTATACAGTTATTCAACTTAGTATCCATTTTTTAAGATAAATTAGCATAATAACATAATGATCCAAAAAAGTTCAAAAAAACTTCTTGCCAGAATAATTAACTTCCTGAGGTCCTCCAAAATATCTGTTTTAAGAAAAATGTCTCCCTGCCAAGGGATTTCAAATACTAAAAGCAGAGTGGCAGGTTTTCAGTTATAAATTTCAACAAATCACCAACCATACATGGTTGAAAGTTTTTTCAATGAGAATCAAGGTGTCAAATTTAAGTTTAAACCCTCTCCCCCCCACCCCAACAAAAGTCAGCTTCCAAAAGGAACTAATCAAAGGATTGTTGCAACCACTACGTCTATTAAAAGAAACAGGTGACTAGAACAACATTAGGATCAGTTCAATTAACAAGTTCTTCTGATGCTTTTTATAGTACTTGGCTTATTAAAAATGGATTCATCCACAACTTTTCGGAAACATTTTTGTTGTGTAAATTCAGATGTGACTGTATTGAGCTTAAACCAAAGCAAACAAAACAAGAAGAAGAAAATAAAAACAAAAAACACCAGACTAAATCTAAATATTATTCTGGAAAAAATGCATCAGTTAGCTTCTACTCTACCTCAAAGAGCAGGTATGGTGAGGCCTGGTGGCTCGAGATCCTGCCATTTTCTCCTGTGCCCTCAACTCACAAGTCTTTCCAGTAGAATATTTGAAAAGACAGACTAAGAATGATAGGGATCACAATAAAAGCAGCTTACATGCATGAGAAACTCTGAATTGCCTAATTTCAGTCCCAATGCGTCTCAGTCTGCAGATCCTCTATAATTTTTGATGAAGTACAACATAAACCTGTTTAAAGCTGTTTACAATCAAAAGGTACAAAGTGTGAGAACCAAATTCTCTTGGTTATTGAGATGAGTCTTAAA
Source organism: Rhinopithecus bieti (assembly GCF_001698545.2). NCBI lineage: Eukaryota > Metazoa > Chordata > Mammalia > Primates > Cercopithecidae > Rhinopithecus > Rhinopithecus bieti. Next base: position 360,971 of record NW_016816467.1, on the reverse strand, counting down.
ATAACCACGAGAGCTAATATTTAATTTGGTGTTCTTACCTTTATGTGAGAATTCTTAGTAAGACACAAAATGCCCTTATAAAACATAATAAGCTATAGAGGAAATATTAATATCTCGGCTATTTCTCCAGTACCATGATGGCTATTTTTCAGGTTTAGAAAACAAGTCATTTTTTGGAAAAGACAAATTATCATTACTTTAAATACTCTTCTCTATATCTCTTTTTTGATGCATGTACTTAAAAATAGCCTCAGCTGAAGCCCAGAGAGCTACACAGGGCTGTACCAGCAATCCAGCCACATTCCAGTGAGTTCTTTTAATCTGAAAATGTTCAACATACACCTTGAATTATTTTTTAGTGGTGCTGAACATTAGTTTTTCTGTGTTTTTCTCCCTGACCTATTTCTGTAAGCTTATGCTTTCTTATTCTGAGTAACTTGAAAGTAGACACATGTTCATGATCTGTAAGCAAACTTAAAACAAATAACCCTACAGGCCCCAAACAGTATTAGCTCATATACTTGTATTTTTTTCTTTTTAATATTCACTCCTTCCCTTAGGTTATAGTTCTGCAGGTATAAAGCATAGGTATAAAGGGGGGGTTGGGGGCTGGGGGT
>NW_016816467.1:355849-360092 GCF_001698545.2 Rhinopithecus bieti | reverse complement strand
TGGGGGTGTAGGGGGTTGGGGAGTGGTGCTGGCGCTGGTGTGGGGCAAGGAGTTCTCCAGGATACAACATTCCAGATGATTTCTAAGTTCCCTTCCAAAGCCACATTTCTATTACTTGCTGGTTTCTCTGGTCTGCATTTGTCCCAGACAGGAGCTCCTACACAGCAGCGGTTCTCAATCTCAATTAGGGGACGGCTATTTTGCCTCCAGGGTACATTTGGCAATGCCTGGAGACATTTTTGTTGTCACAGCTGGGGATGGGGTGCACTACTGGCATCTAGTGGGCAGAGACCAAGGATGCTGCTGCTAACTAAACACACTGCAATGCACAGGGCAGGCCACACAACAAAGAATCATCCAGGCCACGATATCAACAGTGCAGAGGTTGAGAAGTCCCACTACAGAGTAACAAGCTTAGGAAACTAAATGATTCGGAAAACTGCAGAGGCCATTTCCTAAAATACTTGCTTTCATTCTCCTAAACAGGTAGCTGAAGAGACTTCAACTCCTACAAATGAAGCAGAAAGCAATGGCTTATTCACAGCTCCCTTTCTTCCCTTATCTCCCTCTTTCTCAGCTACACCTACTGCATGATCAATGTTGGGAGGCAAGATAAGTCAGCAATGATCCCTGACTTCCAGGGGCTACCATTTAGTGAAGGAGATGGAATGGTCTCCTTACCACCAGGTGGCAAGTGCTCAGATATAGCAAGAAGCAATGGGGTTTGCAAGGCCACACGTTCTTTAAAAGGTCCGTTGGGTATAAAAACTGCATTTAATTAGCAGATACTACTAATGAGCTTTCATTGGCAAGTTTTAAAATAGATCCATTCAGCTAGAAAAGTTTAGTCACATTAAGAAAATGTGTTTTCAGGCCGGGTGTAGTGGCTCATGCCTGTAATCCCAGCACATTGGGAGGCCGAGGCAGACACATCGCCTGAGCTCAGGCATTCGAGACCACCCTGGGCAACATGGTGAAACCTTGTCTCTAGTAAAATATAAAAAATCAGCCAGGCATGGTGGCAGGCACCTGTAGTCCCAGTTACTCGAGAGGCTGAAGCATGAGTATCCCTTGAGCCCAGGGGGCGGAGGTTGCAGTGAGCCAGGATCACAACACAGCACTCCAGCTTGGGCTACAGAGTGAGACTCCAAGAGCATTCCTGGAGGAGCATTCTCGAAAAAGTATTCCAAGAATCACTGGGTTTACCAGCCTTACAAGTCATTCTGGATTCTTTTTGTAGCAAAGGTAAGTAAGGAAGGCCAGATGTCAAAGCAATAACTGCACAATGGGAATGACTTGCTTTCTAGAATACTTTGGGACATATCCATAGGAGCTATACAATTTTTCCTCCAAACCCAGACACTCATGAAAGTAATTCTTCCAGGACAATGGTAAAACACAGGACAAGTGTTCATGAGGACCATGACTGTATGGCAGCACTTCAGAAGCAACTTTGGTTGGACAATGATGCCCATGTGAACCCTGTGATAGCCACAGATAGTAAACCTAACTGTGACCTACTACTTTTTTAGTCAACTAAAAGTCAGCTATTGTCAAAAGGAAAGAAATTTGACAGTATAAAATACACACCGAACATACTCAAGCAAATGCCAAATATAGCAAATCTGAACATACTGTGTTTATGAATCTAAAGTATAAGATTCCCACAATAGTGTGCACCAGATGGGATTTAGCCTTTTCTCTGCAGCACATGAAAAGCAAGAAAAATTGTTGAACAGGTTTTCCTTTCCTTTGACTAAAAGCCTGATTCCCCAGTCGGCACAGGCACATTTCTGTGTACTTGCAACCAATACAAACCCTCAGTGACAAGTCACCTGACTTGATGTGTTTAATCACATTCTGATCCATGGACACTTTTGTACTAAGCAAGAGAAGCAAACCTTCTTGAAAGTCATGCTGCCACCAAAATGTAAGGGTTCTTGGGCATCTGAGTGGAGTCAAGATGTCATACATATAATCTAGAAAATCCTGTAAAATACGACACTAAACTCCTTGGAAAACAAGAAGATCTCCAGGAAGAATGAGGTCAATACTCCCCCTGTCTTCACTCCAACTCATAAATAAGAAGGCATCTGACACAAAACCCACTGTAGTCTTACATGGAGCTTGCAAATTAAAAACTAAACCAAAAACATATACCAATGCTTTGGACACATAACTAAGACTGAACAAAAAAGAAAGGTCACTCCCTGCAAGGTTAGAGAGGTAAATATATATATATCTATATACATATATATATATATATAGATATAGATATATTTATTTATTTATTTACAGAGAAAGAAAGAGACAGGTTTTCACTCCCGTCACCCAGGCTGGATGGAGTACAATGGTGCAATCTCGGCTCACTGCAACCTCCGCCTTCCTGGCACAAGCAATTCTTGTGTCTCAGCCTCCCAAGCAGCTGGGACTACAGGCGCATGCCACCATGGCCGGCTAATTTTTGTATTTTTTGTAGAGCTGCATTTTTGCCACGTTGCTCAGGCTGGTCTCAAACTCCTGAGCTCAAGTGATCTGCCCGCCTTGGCCTCCCAAATGCCGGGGTTACAGGCATGAGCCACCAATCCCAGCCTCTAGTAAGTTTTTTGTTAAGCCTAGTACCAGATGGAAATGCCATCATGAAATGAAGACTGTATCTTCATTTTTCAAAATGTTTGGATAAAATGCAGAAATGTAAAATGGATGACATATTAAGGCTGTTCACAGTTATTTGAAATGTCATACTAAAACAGGATTAATTATTGAGCTGCTATAATCTGAAGGAAAGGTCTGGTGCTATTACTCTTTTTTAATTAAACAATTACATTAAACACCTAGATGAAGTTGGAGAATATGCTTGTTAATTCCGTAGATGACACAAGTTAGATGAAAGACAACATTCCAAAGGATCTTAATGTAGAATATTGCATAGACAGCGATGAGATGACATTTTAGTAGAGATGTTGGCTAATATATTTATGTATATAAATTGTACGACCGGAAGTGCTGGAGACCTGGCTTTACAGCCTAGCTCAACACTAAGAGTCAAGTAACACAGCTGTTTTTTTTTTTTTTCTTTTTTAAAGGAAATTCAATCCTCAGATGCATTAGTAAAATTAAATAACTAGATCAAGGGAAGAAATAGTCTAATAAGCATTACCCAAGTTGAAACCACATCTGGAAAGATGAGTTGAATTCTGGGAGTATCATTTTAAGAGGAAATTAATTATCTGGAGAAAGACCAGGACAGTTAAGAGTACAGAAATCATACCATGTGAGAAAACTGCTGGCAAAACCAGAAAGGTTTGGCCTAGGGAACACTCCATGCAAATATGATGGCTTTCTTCAACTGTTTACAAGGCTATCATGGGGATGCCCCTGAACAAGTTTCCACTTGCCAGTGTCTCTCCAAAATGTAAACGCTATACACCAGGCTCAGCTTGACAATAAGAAAGCAAACACAACCTCCCTAACGTGGTCATTTGATTCAAACAGTCTAAGATGGATTTAGGCTTTTTGGCCACCGCATTACACAGTTGACTCAGAACGACTTCAGAACCAATTTAAGCCACAGTTTTCTCTTGTGACCATGGTTAACTGCTGTTAATCTCAGTAGTTATCACCTACAGAGATCATATTATGTATTCGCTCAATGTCTGTCTCTATCTACTACTATGTAATTTTCATGAAAGCAGAAGCTTTGTGTTGTTCACAACTGAATGCCCAGCAGCAAGAACAAGTCCTGGCCCATAGCAAGCATTCAATAAGTAGATGTTGATTAAGTGAGTGCCTGTGAAACAAATACCAAAAATGTCATAAAGGGGTCAAAAGACACAACGCAAGAGAATAGCGAACGAAAGAACTAGCAAGCAACAGAAGGTACAGGAAGGCACATTTCAATGCAAGAATAACCTTCCTAATAATTACAGTTGTTCAACAACAGAACAAGATGCATTTTCTTTTTCTTTTTTAATTAGAGATGGGGTTTCACCATGTTGGCCAGGCTAGTCTTGAACTCCTGACCTCAAGTGATCCACCCCACCTGAGGCTCCGAAAGTGCTCAGATTAGAGGCATTAGCCACCGTGCCCAGACAAGATGTTTCATAATGTAAAACTGTGTTCTCCATAATTGAATAAACTAGATGCTGAATGAACAGGAAGTCTGTATTTTTTGATGCTTGAACTGGGTAATCTCAAGTATTTTTGAAAGTCAATGATTCTTTATAAAATGAGTTCTGTAAAG
>NW_016816467.1:344964-355497 GCF_001698545.2 Rhinopithecus bieti | reverse complement strand
ACCTAATGGAAATGACGAGTTAATGGGCGCAGCACACCAACATGGCACATGTACACATATGTAACAAACCTGCATGTTGTGCACATGTACCCTAGAACTTAAAGTATAATAATAAAAAAAAATGAGTTCTGTAGTATCAATGAGGACAGCAAGGTTGTCCCATTCACTGTAACATCTGCACTGGACTGTTTCAACTTAACTCCAATCTACTCCCCACCTATTTGTATTCTTTGAGCCTGAAGAGTCTGATCTGTCAAGGACGGCATCAATTCTTGTCCTCCACTGGTTAGGTTTGGTCAAAAGGGACAATGGCTGGAGATAGAGGAGCCCAGGGTCAGGGAACAGAACTGCTGGCTATGTCCCCGTATGTTCTCAGTAGACAGTCTCCCTTGACTGGAGACCTCAGCTTCTATAAGGCAGCCATTTGTACACAGCCAGTGGTTTGATAACATTCCCTCCACTTTCTTCTTCACGTACAGATACTAGCCCCTGCCCCATACCCTCTTACTTGCCCTTGCATATTCTTACTATTCCCTACATTTTTATTTTTTAATGAAATGTTCCCCAAATTATCCAACTTGTGTGTGCCATCTGCCTCCCACCAGGTCCCTGACCAATGCAACACCTAAGTGAGTGCTTATGCCATTTTTGTTTGACCACTTACAAGGACCAAGAGGGAGCACACTAGGTTTTGGAGAACTGTAATTGTTAGACATATCTCCTTTATATTCAGTCAACTCTGTTAACTCTTATTCATTAATTTTAGTGCTGCTATGGAAATAACACTAAGCCTTTTGCTTATTTGAAGCCAGTTTTCAAAACAGTTATGATGATGGGGAGACATGCAGAAAGCACAGGTCACAACACATGAGTCTCAAGTCTCAGCGCAACTACACAGGCAGCTTGACTTCCTGTGCATTCTGTAATAGCAGCTTCCCGGTTTAGTAAGCACGTTAGCTTCAAATTCAATCATTCCTTCAGAAGCAGGAAGCAATGTCAGGTTACCATGCAACAATATCAGATTTGGGGCACCAACAGCAGTTATGAGGAAATCATATATATATTGTGTTCCTTCTCCAAATATGAGTTTATAAAAGAGCAAACACCACAAAACTTCTTTTTTCATCTTCTATTATTGAGGCTGACGTTCTGTGGGAATTACTAGAGCAACAGGATATTTTCATCCTACATTGATTTTATCTTATAAAAGTATATCAAGTGTAAAATATTGCCTTTTCTCACTATAGCCAGAGTGGTATAAAATGAATTAAAGCGCTTGTAAGAGTTGGTATTTCTTGGCCAGTTGAGGTTGTTCACATCTGTAATCCCAGCACTTTGGGAGGCTGAGACGGGAGAATCACTTGAGGTTAGGAGTTCGAGACCAACCTGGCCAACATGGTGAAACCTCGTCTCTACTAAAAATACAAAAAAAATGGCCGGGTGCAGTGGCTCACACCTGTAATCCCAGCACTCTGGGAGGCCAAGGTGGGTGGATCACCTGAGGTTAGGAGTTTGAGACCAGCCCGGCCAACATGGCAAAACCCCATCTCTACTAAAAAATAAAACAATTAGGCCGGGCGCGGTGGCTCAAGCCTGTAATCCCAGCACTTTGGGAGGCCGAGACGGGCGGATCCGAGGTCAGGAGGATCGAGACCATCCTGGGCTAACACGGTGACACCCCGTCTTACTAAAAAAAAATACAAAAAAATAGCCAGGTGAGTGGCGGGCGGCCTGTAGTCCAGCTACTCAGGAGGCTGAGCATGAAATGCGTGAACCCAGGAGCGGAGCTTGCAGTGAGCTGAATCCAACCACTGGCACTCCAGCCTGGGCGACAGAGCGAGACTTGTCTCAAAAAATAAACTAAAAATAACATTAAAATAAAATAAATATAAAATAAAATAAAATAAATAAAACAATTAGCCGAGCGTGGTGGTGTGCACCTGTAATCCCAGCTACTTGAGAGGCTGAGGGTGGAGAATCGCTTGAACCCAGAAGGTGGAGATTGCAGTGAGCAGAGATCACGCCACTGCACTCCAGCCTGGACAACAGAGCAAGACTCCATCTCAAAACACAAACAAAAAAAAAAGATTAGCTGGGTGTGGTGATGGGCACCTGTAATCCCAGTTAGTCGGGAGGCTGAGGCAGGAGAATTGCTTGAACCTGGGAGGCAGAGGTTGCAGTAAGCCAAGATTGCGCCATTACACTCCAGCCACTGTCTAAAAAAAAAAAAAAGAGCTCATATTTCTTTATATGGCCTGCTGTCACAGAAAGCACCAAGTATTTCTTTATACAGCCTTATATCGCAGTAAACAAACAAAAGAGCAGGTGAGAAAAATACACATAAAATTGAATGAGTTTAGACAAAAGAAAATAAATATAGCTTTATAAGTATTATAAGCAAGAGGAAAATATCTGATGAACTCTATAAAATATGAAGAAAAATCTCCATAGGAATCTACTGCAAAGAACTACTTGTGTATTACAATTGAAATATTTTAAGTTGCATATATTTATAAAAATTAGGCATATTTGTAGTAACTTGGAAGAGTGGGAATGGAGAAGATAATGAAAACTATAAAGCTTTTATAATTCCTACTCCAACAAGTTTTCAAACTGTTTAAATATCTAAGTTTTAGACAATCACCACCAGTGTCATCCACTCCAAATATAGCACAGTCTAAGAAACTGACAACTGTTATGAAGAAAACAAAATTAAGTGATTCCCAAGAGCATGGTAACAACACTGGGCTGCTGTCCTGCCTATGGCTCCCTTTCTCTGATCTTTAACCACATAAAATAATTATCATTAGAATAGAATAATTATTTGCCAGGTAGATAGGAATGCTTGTTTGTTTTTTTCCTCAAAAAACAGAACATATCAATAATATCTTTTTTCCCTTTCAAAGACCTGTAGATGTGACTAAAAATACTAGTCCAGAATCAAAGTCCTTTCCACCCTGCACCTGAGAAGAGTGCTCTGTGGACCGCTCCATGATTAGAACTCAAGGACCCTGGCTGAGCAGTGGTGGCTCACACCTGGAATCCCAGCACTTTGGGAAGCTGAGGCGGATGGACTGATTGAGGTCAGGAGTTTGAGACCAGCCTGGGTGAAACCTCGTCTCTACTAAAATACAAAAAATTAATCAGGCATGGTGGTGGGCACCTGTAGTCCCAGCTACTTGGGAGGCTGAGGCATGAGAACTGTTTGAACTCGGGAAGCAGAGGTTACAGTGAGCCAAGACTGTGCCACTGTACTTCAGCCTGGGCAGCACAGCAAGACTCTGTCTCAAAAAAGACCCTCATCTGATTTGCACTTCTATGTCTGACTGAAGGTTGATCCAAATAGGGCATCAAAAAACATGGAAGATATACCCTCAGCCTTTGCACTTACAGGAGAATTTATTACAGACTGTTTCATTAAGGTACTGGAACTTACAGCTCTGTAAAGAAAAAAAAAAAAAAGCAAACATTTACTGACCATATCCAAATATGGCATGTCCAATATAAAAGTTAAAAGCGATGGCTCTGGGGCTTTCCTGCAAAGAGGTACTTTATATACATTTTCCTCATTTGACCAATGTATATTCTCACTCTCTCCCTTTTAAACTTAGGACTTCTAAGTGTGTGGTATAAATAAATATCGATTTTCCTTTCCAGGGACATTGAAAATGCCCCCAGTCCTACTACCAGATACTGAGTCCATTTCAATAAGCATTTATTGAGTTCCAACTATGGGCGCAACATTAGGTCACCATACCAACGATGGGAAGACAGGTTTTCTCCCAAAATGTAGTTACCCTCCTTAATTCCTGAGACAAAGTTTTGTAGCTTCCCAATTAGAAATAATAACTACCAATTACCCTACGTTACAGCCTTTGCAAGGCTATTTCTGATACCAACAGAAATGTCCCTGTCTCATAGTTAGAATCTGAAATGAGAGATAATTATACAAATTACAAAAAGCACAAGCTAAAACTGTGGCCTGGACAAAATACAGTAAACACTGTTATTCAATGAATCAAGGGAAAAAATTTTGGGAAAAAAGTACCATTTGAGATTGTCCTTAAAGAAGGAATGGCACCCAGCCAGGCGCGGTGGCTCACGCTTATAATCCCAGCACTTTGGAAGCCCGAGGTGGGCGGATCACGAGGTCAGGAGATCAAGACCATCTTGGCCAACACAGTGAAACCCCATCTCTACTAAACAAAATACAAAAAATTAGCCGGGCATGGTGGCGGGCGCCTGTGGTTCCAGCTATTCGGGAGGCTGAAGCAGGAGAATGGTGTGAACCCAGGAGGCGGAGCTTGCAGTGAGCCGAGATCGCGCCACTGCACTCCAGCCTGGGCGACACAGCGAGACTCCATCTCAAAAAAAAAAAAAAAGGAAGGAAGGAATGGCACCCAACCATTAAAGGCATGAGATGTGGACAGAGACAGGGAAGAGAAATGAGTCTGGGAAATTAAGGAGGGCCTTGAGGACCATGCGATTTTCAATTCAAAAATTAGTGTAATTCATGCAGGCCGGTGCTTCACACCTGTAATCCCAGCACTTTGGGAGGCTGAGGCAGGTGAATGGCTCGAGTCCAGGAGTTTAAGGCTATCCTGGACAACATGGCGAAACCCCGTCTCTACAAAAATCACACCCACAAAAAAATTAGCTGAGCATGGCGGTGCATGCCTATAGTCCCAGCTACTTGGGAGGCTGAGGTGGGAGGATGCCTTAAGCCTGGGAATCAGACGTTGCAATGAGCCGAGATCATGCCACTGCACGCTAGCCTGGATGATAGAGCCAGACCATGTCTCAAAATAATAATAATAATAATAATAATAATAATAATAATAATAATTAGTGTCGTCCATTTTGGATAAAGTGTGATATATCCATACAATGGGATATTACTCAGCAATAACAAGGAATGAATGTGCCTGCATATGTGTGTATGTATATGAGGTGATAGCGAGGGAATAACACATACCTATCACATAAACTTTGAAAACCACAGAAACGCATTTAGAAAAAAACACAAAAATATTTGCAATCCCAACACCCATATATATTATCCTTATAGAATACTTAAACTTTTAAAGTCAAGTCTCTGTCATTCTATTTTTACGTCAATTTCATAATGTATGTGGCTCTACTCTTTTATAATAAAAGCTAGAATTAAACGGTTTGTTCCTGGGTTTTCATTTTATAAATAACAAATTGAGAATTACTTAAAAGCTATAATGGTGGGGTTACTTAATTGTTATTAATGTAAATATGCTTTCTCTATTATTACCTAAAAATAAATTTGATAATAGAATCACATACAACAAGGAAAATATGCAAATGAATAGAGCATAAAAATCACAGAATTACTGAATTTCAGAGCTGGAAGTGACCTTGTGGACTATGAGTCCAATTTCAATTTAAACGGAAATCTGACTATGACCTCACCAGGATAGGGTCCCTATTTTATTTACATATGATTCCTCTGTACAACGCCCTACATGTGCCAGGCACTCTATAAATACATTTGAAATAAACTACCAACGTTTGTTGGATGAATGAAATTCATTTTAATGTAATGATTTATAATCTCAGAAGGAAAGACTTCTGGCTCTGGTCTTTCTCCAAAGAAATGGCTTATTGTTCATTTATATACTAGTAATGAATAAAAGCCTGACAGGAGAACATGTAATGGTAGTCCCCAACTAATGGAAAAGTTTTAATCCAAAAGTTTGCATGTAAGTAGATTCATTTGAACTCAATGCATTTTCCCATAAAAACCATATTGTACGTTACGGGTACTATATCCAGCCAAGAAAGCTCCCTTAAGTATACAGTATAGTTCCAACAGACACTAACCACCATGCAGAAAAATGCTCTATGGGAAAATGTGTTCAGCACCCACTGTGGGATCCATCTTCTTGCTGCTGGCCAGGAGGCAGGCCCCTTCAAGATCAGAGATTGGGGGATACACAGGTGAAAAATCACAACTGGGTAAAGTTGTCAAGAGGGGTATAGAGAAAACAGTGTACTCCCCAATCCCCTTTCATGCCTCACTCATTCACCAAGCAAGCATATCTTGGTGTCTTCTCTATGTCAGGTCCTGTACTAGACATTGGTGGGGCACATCAGAGACCAACATTGACATGGCTTTTATCCTTCTGGATCTTACAGTCTAATAGGGAAGAAAGATACTGAAAAATTAGAAAAGGGAATGGGGATGAGGGTAAATGGGGAGGGAGTAGGGGTATGATGAACAGAAAATGTTAGTAATGTTAGGTATCATTTCCCCCTGCTTCTTCCTCTACCTGCATCTGCTTCACCATTGGGGTAGAGAGGATGAGGAACAATTTACTAAAAAGGAGATGCAGGGAGAGCTTTAATTTTTGTCTCCCCTGCTTCCACTCCTTTTCACAGATCTCAATGCCAACTAGTGCAGGGCAGAGTTGATTGACATTGATGTGGGATGCGGGGAGTGAACAAGCAAACACTGGGGCTGTAGCAGTGAAGAGAAAGGAAAGAAAGTAAGGAAATCCCCATCCCCCAGAACAAAGGAGAAACATGCTGTTGTGATAAGCATGCACAAGACGAGGCTGCACCTATGTGAGGAAAAAGCTATTCTGTTGAAGGCCCATCCAAGACAGACTCTACTCTGGACACCTAGTCCCACAAACACTGTCTGTTTCAACACATATCCAGTCTTCCCCACAATTTTATGTAAACTACTCAGGTATACTCTCATTCTTACTTGCAACTAAATTTGTATGTCTATGTACTCTAGAAGTTCTCTAAAGAGGGAGGAATTAAATAACGAACCGCAAATAAGCTAAACTGTAATCACTCATCCTTTCTTACCATGATGCTTCAAGGTGACATTAGGCTCTTTTGATTTGCAAAAAGACAAACAAATAGCATAAATGGTCAGGAGATTTCACAAGCCCAGGCAAGTAGGAAGGAGAGTGGCAGATTAGCAGCAATGTGGGCAGATACAAAATAACAGACTGAGAGGGAATCAATCTAAGTCATTCTTTTCTCTTTTTTTGGAGACAAAGTTTCCCTCTTGTAGCCCAGGTTGGAGTGCAATAGTATGGTCTCGGCTCACCGCAACCTCTCCTTCCTGGGTTCAAGGGATTCTCCTGCCTCAGCCTCCCAAGTAGCTGGGATTACAGGCAGCTGCCACCATGTCCAGCTAATTTTTGTATTTTTAGTAGAGATGGGGTTTCACCATGTTGACCACACCGGTCTTGAACTCCTGACTTCAGGTAGTCTGCCCACCTCAGCCTCCCAAAGTGCTGGGATTCCAGGCCTGAGCCACCATGGCCAGGATGAATTTAAGTCATTCTCAAGGGATGACAGCCTCTAACGCAACAGATGTGACTCTAGGGTGGGACCTAGATGTGACTCTAGGGAACATCCTAGTCCATCTAGGCTGCTCACTGCCTGGGTGAGGCCCCAAAGACCACCAGAGCCAAGGCAGCATTAAAAAACAAGAAACTAAAAATTCAAACACAAAATTGCATGTGTCCACCGAGTATCTGAACCTAAACTAGTGCAGGGGTTCTATCACTGCACCTCATGGCACACTTACAGAGAAGGTAAAGATTCTGCAAATTTGATTTCAAACTACAAAGGCGAGCATAACTTCCCACTTGGTCATCCACTCCAATGGCCTATTTTCCACCTTATCCTATTTTGGTTCCTGGCTCCCAACCACACTTTCCTTCTTCAGCTATGCTCTTGGGCTCCCCTAACAGGTTCCTGTTCAGGTTTTCCTTCTACCAGGTAAAAACCACTCTGTCTCTTTCTAACTCACCTCCAGCTCATGTTTTGTCAGGTCCTATAGCACTGCTTCTCTTACTCTGCAAGTTCTTCCCAGGACCATCTCACCATTGCCCACAGCACCCAGGAGCTCGTAAGGTCTTATGACTCCTGAGTCTGTAGCTCTGGTCCCAGTCACTCTCCTGAACCTAGCAGGATCTCACAGCTCATGATAAATGTTAAGTAGTGGATTATTAAGGCAAACAATTCAGGACTCTCAAAAATTTCTAGTTTAAATCAAGGAGGTTATCTGTGCTTTTTCACAAAATTTCTATGAGGAGGAATGCTGGTATGATAGCAAGAAGAGAGGTGTTGAAACAGATACATGTGGGTTTGAATTTCAGCACTGCCATATGTGCTGTGTGATTTTGGGAAGTTACTCTGAGCATCAGCTCCTTTACCTTACAAAATGGGGACAATGTCTACTTTTCAAGGCTGTTGTATGAATCAGATAACATTATAAAACAAAGAACTATCAAGCACACAGCAACTGTTCAACAGAGTATTATGCCTATGTGTCAGAGGCATTTGAACCAGAGTGACTCCATCTTGAATGGGGCTGGGTAAAATAAGGCTGAGACCTACTGAGTTGCCTTGCCAGGAGGTTAGACATTCTTAGTCACAGGATGAGACAGGAGGTGAGCACAATATACAGGTCACAAAGACCTTGCTGACGAAACAGAAGTCAGTAGAAAAGGCTGGCCAAAACCCACCAAAACCAAGATGGTTATGAAAGTGAGCTCTGGTCATCCTCACTGCTCATTATACACTAATTATAATGCATTTGCATGCTAAGAGACACTCCCATCAGCGCCATGACAGTTTACAAATGCCATGGCAACATCAGGAGTTACCCCATAGAGTCTAAAAGGGGGAGAAACTCTCAGTTCTGAGAATTGCCCATCCCTTTCCTGGAAAACTCATGAATAATCCACCCCTTGTTTAGCATATAATAAGCATAAAAATAGCCAAACAGCAGCCCTCAGGGCTGCTCTGTCTAAGGAGTAGTCATTCTTTACTCCTTTACTTTCTTAATAAACTTGCTTTTCTCTCCACAAGATTTGTCTCAAATTCTTTCTTAGAGGATATCTAAGAGCCCCTCTCTTGGGGTCTGGCTCAGGACCCCTTTCTGGTAACATATGGATGCTGCTATTACGAAAATACTGAGAAACTATGGGTTTTGTTATAACATTTTTCTCATAACTATTATTAGCATTTTAAGTACTGAAGGAAGGTAACTGTTGTCCTTATTTTTCTATCCTTCCCCCTCCACCTCCAGTATGCCATGTATAGTGGACTTATGTGATTCTTTTCGGTTACCCAGCATCTGAACTTTCCTTCCTATGTTTGGAAAATCATTAACAACACTACAGGCTAGGCGTGGTGGCTCACACCTGTAATCCCAGCACCTTGGGAGGCCAAGGTGGGAGGACTGCTTGAGCCCAGCAGTTCAAGACTAGCCTGAGCAACATAACAAGACCATGTTTCTTAAAAACAAACAAACAAAAAAAACCAAACACACACACACACACACACACACACACACACACACCACTTCAAAACCTGAAAACTCCAAGTCACCGCTTTTTCAACCACCCTTGCAACCAGAGTGCAGTCACATTACCAGGTACACTGGCTCCACCAAATAATCCATCCCACATTTAGAATCTCAAGCAGCTACAAATAGTAAGAACCGTACAGAAACCAGGGCCAGAGGCAGGGGCAGTGAGGCAGTTCCCAAAGGCAGCGGTGGTGGCATTTGGGGTCTCGCGTGACTGGTGCTGGTGGTGCAAGATGCAGGGCCTATGATCATGTGCCAGAAGGCAGCGGCAATATATTCCCTAGATCAGTTCAGCATCATTGATCCTAGCTGATAAGCTGCCAAGGTGGGTTCTCAGCTTTCACAGAGAAACTGTGGCTACCTAACATCCTTAATAAACTCCTTTTATGATTAAATTAGTCAGAGATGTCTATTGCTTGCAACTGAGAATCCTGACTGATATGCCAAGTCAATAACATTTCATTGCCTTTGGTCAAAGGCCACTGTAAGATTTGCAGAGCAAACAAGTACAGTGAGATCTCCCTAGTAAGTCAGGGTGTCAGAGTGAGCTGCTGAGCAAGATGTTACTAGCATTTCTGAAATATATTTCTTAAAAGGAAGGACAAGATGAATACATCAGCATGCTATTTTAATAGTAATCTAAAATATGATTTATTTTTACCTATCAGACTGAAAGATGCACTACGACACTGGCTACACCCTAAAATGCATCCACAGTTACTTTCTGGCATGTCTGAAGGTTGTGTATTGCAAAAGAAGTCCCTCCAAAAAAAACTCCTTCCCAAAAATTTGAATTTTTTAACTCCCTGCTTAACCATTCTGACAGAAACAGTGATGTCATTCCATCAGGTTGGCTCAGTCAGTAGCAGCACTTTATGTTAACTTGATATCAAAAATATGCCTCAATGGGGAAAGGATGAGGTAGAAATTGAAAAATGTAAGTTTTGAAACTGGAAATAAGCACTCACAGTTTATGTTTAATTAGAATTGATATTTCTCCTACAATAATCTAACTTCAGTTACCTTGGACAATGCATTTGATTTCCCCTAGTCAGTAAAACTAAATTGTATAGAAGTTCACCTTAAATTTTCCTTTTGGCGGCCGGGCACGGTGGCTCAAGCCTGTAATCCCAGCACTTTGGGAGGCCGAGACGGGCGGATCA
>NW_016816467.1:310295-344613 GCF_001698545.2 Rhinopithecus bieti | reverse complement strand
AAAAAAAAAAAATATTTTCCTTTTGGCTTATTACCAATAACTTTTACCCCATACTTGAAAAAATATTTTCAGTAAAACCAAAATTGCCGCAGAAGTCATATGAGAAACAAAACTTTGGCACATGAAAAAAATTTTTATTAACAACAAGCATCAAGATTCTGAGAAAAATCAACCCATGAGACAACTTTTTTTAGCATGATGGCAAGAATTTGGGAAAAGGGAACTTACAGGAAAAAGAGTTTGTTTTGCCAATTATTCATTCACCTTTTTTTTCTTCTATTTTTGTAGTGTCCAAGTAGGATTCCTTATCCCAAACCTAATTTTATTTTCCATTTTGTCCTTTAAAGATCTCAATCTTCTGATTATAAAATCTAACAGTTAACCACTGAAAAGGCAGTAATTCCATGAATGCAGGGTTTTTAGCCTTTAGTTCAAAAAACAAAACTTAGAATGGAAACAAAGTATTTTTTATCTCAAATAATAAAAGCAAATTTAAAATAGAAAAAGAATGTAAGAAACAAAATCAGAATCAGGAGAATGTAAACTGAAAAATTTCCCAGTTCTTGAATTCTGATTTTTTAAAATTGATGTGCTATATATGGGATTATTCTCCCCCTCATTATTTCAGAGTAGGACACAGAGTGGTGAATCTACTTATACAAAAGAAACTTCTGTCTTCAAGCCAGGATTCATATAAAGTTAGATCATTTGCACAAGGCCATATAGTTTTATGCAACATTCAACAAAGAGCCATTTCCTCTTCTACTCTGTAAAATCATTATAAACCAAAGACTAAAAAATCAAGCAGGCTGCAACTTGCCCAACCTACAGAAATGAAAATGTCTTTTTGGGTATTTTGAACTAAGAGTGACTCACGGAAAAAGGCAGGTTGCTGTTAAATTGAGATCTTCAAAGTTAGGGTTCCCCAGCATCTTTGAACCAAGGAACCCTGAAATTGGAGCAAATGAGAGTGAGAGTCTGCACAGTGTAACATGATAGGGAGAAATCATCACCATCATGTTAGGGGTTAACAAACACCCTTTGGCACTGGGAACCCCAGAAAATCTCAGCGAGACCAAGTAGGGAAGGACGAAGTATTCTAAGAAAGACTTCGACATCTACCATTAGATTCCAATCTTTGGCTGGCCTGATTATAAATGAATATGAAAAGGACATACTCAACAATGACCAGGGCACACAGCCTTACAGAGAGCTTACAGCACTCACACAGGAGATAAGGCACAAGTTTCATAATGTTAAACACTGAAGAGCAGTGGATGTTTTGGGAAACCCAATAATCCTACAACTGGACACAGTATGATGCAGCCATTAGAAATGGTCATCACAAAGCACATGGAAATGTTCTCTCATTATACACCAAAGGAGGAGGAGAACAGGACTTGTCTAGCCTTTACTGTTTTCATACTAGGTAAAGACAGAAAAAAATGCTTCCATGGGTTTTTTGTTGATTTGTTCCGCCTATATACAAAACTCATTAATGGAAACAGTTAATAATCTACTTTTAGTATCAAACATTTTCAGTATCAGATCCGGCATGCTGCATGTCATCTGGATGAGGGGGTCATCATCTGACCAGACTTTGCTATAGTTTCACATTTATTTCCTGTTACTCAGAGAAAACGGAAATGGCCCCAAAGGAGGCCAACCCTGGGGCACCTGACAGCTGGGGTTCTTTACGACATCACTCCTTAAGTACTGTTTAACTTCTCATACCATTTAAAATGTTATCACACATTTACTTAGCTCTGCAGTTTATAACCAACCTACCAAACGGGACAAGCCAGTCTGGATTATACAACATGTAAATAAGCCAGGGAGCTAAGGAGCAAGCTGAGAGTAGGACAAGTTGGAACAGGGATACAAGTTAAACCTTACTACACCTGAAGGCAGCCTCTTCATTCACTTTCTCCTCATAGTGCTTTATAACTAAAACACGGAGAATACAAAAACCAATTCAAAAAATTCTACATATCCCCACAAATACCAACTAGTAAGTCACCAAAATTAATTAAAAGAAACATACAAGTCAGTACTTAAATTTCATTTAGCTTTTTTAATCTGATGAACCTACTGAATACTCATATTTGGGCCTGAAAATATTAATGCATTCTAAAGAGATTATCAGTAATCTGTATCTTCTTCCCACACACACATGCTATCAGCTTAAATGTAGGCCCAGTGGCAGAACTGAAGTTTCACTAATGTTGTTTTAGGACTTGAATAAATTGTTTTAGTTTCATGTATGCACTTGTTTGAAAAACAGATTTTGTATTCACCACCTTCAGAGATGTTGAATGCATATCGTGAAACTGGTAACAAACACTGCATGAGTACTCCTATTGTGTCAAATACAACAAACCGACACGAGAGAAGCTCCACAAATGATATATTTAACATTTTATAATAAAAAAGAAAAATACTGAAACGACATTCAAAGGTATTCATCAACTCACATTGCTTCATGAAGATTACAATTGCCTATAAATTTGTCTTTTAAACAGGCTATAACAAATCAACTGGAAAAAAAGTTATGAAATTTAAAATTGTGTCTATACAATTAATTATGAGTAGATGGTGATCATATAATGTAAGAATCACTGACAAAATTACGAGTAAATAATTTAAGTTCAACAAAAGAGAGCTGAAATTTAGTAACTTCAATCTAAAAACTTAAAGCATACACACACATGTACACACAATCAACGTATAAAATATATACTCATTAAAATGTCTGTTGAAAATTTAGGGCTTGGTTTAATGTACTAGAGTTCTTTCCCAGGTTCTTAGTTTTAAAAGTGTTTGTTTTAAAATAGCAATTTACATAATAGACACCTTTCTCAGCATAGTTGCATCCTCTTTCCCTTCCACTAAAGGAGAGATTTACAAAACATGTATAAAAACATAGGAATGCTCAAATTTTTTCTTCCCTGTTTCTGATAATTCATATATATATATGTGTGTATATATATATATGATTTCAAAATAAGTCTTAAAGAATCATCTCTGAAGAGATAAAGAAAAGGAAAAAGTCCTCAGATAGAAGGAATCATTTCCTGGAAATGCTACTAAATACACACTTAAGGAGGGGTAAGAGTTGGCATCATGAGACTGTATCTTTCCATTCCAAAGGGTAAGTACAAGACAGGTTGCAAACTGGCCCAAACTACCACACTGTGGTAAGCACCCACAGCTTCCGCAGATTCTAGATGCAAAACGCCACCTCATCACACAGTCATCCCTACCCACCCTTCACCACAACAGGTAAACAGGAAAAAAATAATCAAGGTGAATGATTTTCAAAGAGTTCCCTGGTGATTTTGATACTCCCCTCACCTGTTCCCCAGAATGAAAACTAGAGAGCTAAGTATATGCTGCCTCATGTTCTCACCCCTAAAACCCTGTATATTAAAATATCTGAGAACCCCTGGTTCCAACGGACTCCTCCCTTGCCCAGTGTTAGAGCCCAAGGTTGTGGTTTCAGCCAGACAGGTGTCAAAGTCAAAAAAGTATTTCTGAACAGATACAGATGTCAGGCCACAAAACTGGAGGCTTGCAAAAACAATTTCTATACTATATAGAGTTGAACCAGGCTGGCATCTTTATGATCTGAGCATCCACTAGGTAGGAGTTTACAGGCACCCTAGTTTATCCTATCTGTCCTGTTCCAACCACTGGCATTCACACAGTAAGTTTGCAGAAGAGGTTCTCCAGCTAGACTCACAGAAAGAGCTTCAGGACTAAATTCTGCAAAGACAAAAAACAGGCTGAGTAGAACCTCAAACCCACTCAGGATAGATTACCTAAAGGTATTTCTGAGACATGCCTTATGGTACCTCTTTTAAAGATATATAAAAGGGTGATAGAAAGTCCAAAATTTCTGCAGAATTAAAAAAAAAAAGGGGGGGTGCTCTTTTGAAAGGGTATGGAAAGTATTTTAAATAGCATCTTGCCTCTCAAGAAGAAAAGTAGAAAGTTTACAGGCTCAAATCTCTACACTCCGCTCAGAAACTCCCAATCCGTTCGGAAGGCCTTCAGATGGCCTAGCTTAGCTGGCAAATATTCAAATACAGTTATTCAAAATATGTTAATGAGGCTAACATGGTATTTGCATCACATAACCCAATCCTCCCTTTCTTTGTGTGAAATGAACCTGTGCAGGTTAAAAAACAGGCGTGCCAAACACTTGCTAACTGAGATTACTGACTGCTGGCTGAGCAACTGCCAATTTAAAATAAGCATTTAGGGAGAAAGGCTTTGCTCAAATGCATACTGTATTTAAAAATGGATACAGAGTTTCATTTTGATATTCAAGTCAGTCCCACTCCCATATTCCTCTATGGGCATGAAAGCAAGTATTAACCATTTACATTATTTAAGCACCATGTTCAAAGTATCCTAAAGATTCCAATGTACTTTAAAGTACTTTTTTAAAAATAATTTTCCAGTGAAATGTTTTTCATTCCACAAATGAAGAAACGGAAATAGCATTTACGCATTGTATAGATAAGGATAACTGGAATCAAAAGTAGAACTCAGTTATTTTATCTGAGTTAATATACCTATTCAACATCATCTTCGGCACAGTATCAAGTATTTCTTTTGTGGGTAAAATAAAATCACAAACCAACTAACTGCTCGTCTTTGGTTTGCACATATTTTCAAAATCTGAATGTTTCCCCCACAAAATCAGACTATCTTAACATTTTCACTCATCGTTCTCCCAGCCTCCCCCCGGCCCCGACCCAAAAAAAGGCATTGGCTTGTTTCTTCATCCACACAGACATTCCACACATAGCCTGAATTTCAGAAGTTAGGCCATGCAGCTTCATGTTCAGCAGAACAGAAAGCACTGGTTCCAAAAAAAAATCTCAACACCTCGCAGTCCCAAAATTAGTTTCCAAATCACCAGCCCTTATGTAGGAAAGCAGGATCCAGTAACATAAATTTAAAAAATTAAAGGGGGGTTGGAATAAAGGTATAAATGAGATTACACACTTACCCATGGTGACTCATTCTCATATGCTCAAGATTAAACAGAGCACTGAATCTAGGATCAGGAAAGAATTTTTTCCTCAGGGGAAGAAAGGGGTGTGGGATTTCCAAATGTGCACTACAGTAGGATCATCTGTGTGGATCAGGTGAGCAAATCCCACATAATTAACTTCCTATTACTGTGAAGGAGCAAACACAGGTGAGGCACACGCCTTCCTGAAAGGTGTTTGCATAAAGCCCCTTCTGTTGTTTCCAATGCTGCTGAGATTGAACGGAGAAGCAGGAGAGATTGGGCTGGCACAACAATCTGAATACTTAACCTACTGTGCCATACACTTAAAAATGATTAAGATGGTCAAGTTTATGTTATGTGTTGTTTTGTTTTAATTACAATTGAAAATAAAAATTAAAAAGGCAGCAATTGGGATGAACTGCTGCATGAGACAGCTAAAAGGCTCTGGAAATGTGCAAGGGTTTGAATGCTGGAAATCACAGCAACCCACTAAAGATGGAGGTGGATATAGAAATGGTAATGAGAACAGCTCTGGCCTGGGCATCAGGAAGCATGTTCTAGTCTTATCTCTGCATGCTGAAACCAGCTGGCCTTGGACTCAGGGTATTTCCCAGGCCTAAATTAAGACTAGAAAGAGTAAAAAATGTTTTTCTTCTTTCATTAAGAAAAATTAGCCTTTATCCTCTTTTGAGTCATGTTCTTCTCCTTGAGGTATTTCAGTAGAAATCTGGAAGAAAATCTATTCTGCTTTGGAAGTATATGGTTTAGAAAAACAACAGATCCTGTTTGAAAACAAACAGATGTTTTCAAGGCTAGAACTTAGTTGAAGGATGAAAAATATTTCAATATCTCTGTTTCAATTTCACTTAGTAAAAGCATGGGTTTCTCAACATATAACTAATTCTCCAACTTGGAGCAAAGTACATTTGCTAAAAAATTTAGTGTGCATAAAAGCTACTATAGAGTATCTTTTAGATATTTAAGAATCACTGGCATAAATAGGTAGATATTAAAGATTTGGAAATCTCTGGGTATTAAAAATTATAACTTAAAGAAATAATGAATAACAATATACTAGACATTTTAAGTAAATCTATGCACATTTTCTACTCCAATATAAGTAAACAAAAATATTACAAGGTCAAATATATATTATAGTTTAATGATAAATCTTCTACACCAAGTTTTTTTAAAAGAAACACTTCCCTTTAGTAACTTAGGCAAAGGGCAATAAATCTGCTTACCCAATATTTTATAAACCTTTTTTTCTCTATACGTTAAACTCAAAATGAAAACTTNAGCATTTACACTTGTTTTCAGAAAATATAAATATTCACTGGAAACACCCATCACTATGTTAAACAGTATATGAGTTAGAATAAATCACAAGGAAGAAAAAAAATCTGAAAAGTTAGGAATACTAAGAGGCTCATAAAAAGGAGATACACCAAGATATACCAAATATATGATTTTAAAAACAAAAGAAAGCAAGAAAATAAGGTCACCTGAAATGAAGACAGCAAGTCCCAAGCCCAGTCTTCAAAGTGCAGGGTAGAAGACACAGGAGTCTAGCCTTTCTTGATTGCCAGAGTAAATGGAAGAAGCTGGTTTTGGGTCTCCACCAGCATACAGCAACAACCCTTCTATTCGCTTCAGAGCAAAGTGATCTACTAACTACACTTACTTGGACTCTTAGTGCAATGAGAGGGTGTGGTAGACACTTCATACAATAACAATAATGATCCTCAACACTTACAATGCAGGTATGAAGATTCTATAAAATCTTGTGAGCAGATGGCAGGGAGAGAACATGAAAGATGGTAAAAAGGATTAGCAAGCTAGTTAATACACTATAGTGGTGAAAGTTCTAAAGTACAATCTGGGTTTCTAGAGCATGTATATGGAAAAGTGAACACTTTAATACAGAGATAATTAGAATAAAGAAAGAATGATTTAACAAATGCTGGTGCTATTCTTCACTTTATAATTATCTTCCAAAATTCTTTTTTTTTTTTTTTCGGTCAGGATCTCTCTCCAAGGTTACTGAATCAAACTATAAAGTTCCCCTATGGAAATAATATGTCAAAAAAAAAAAAAAGGAATAGCTGTCCAGAAGCAGAGCACATTCAATAGGTAGCTGGAAATCAAGTACTTTATTCCTCTGCTAGGATTAAGTAACCATTCCCACCTGGTCCACTTCTTGACCAATTTTCTAAAGTGGAGTCTGTCTCTCTTGCTCTTTCTCTAACGTGGGCTTTAAAATCAAAGTTTAGGTTAAAAGAGATAGATTAGAAAATATACATTTAACACGCACATACACAAACACAGAGCTGGAAGGCAAGAGCTTCCTCAGTCAAGTAGACCCACTTTTGTTGTTCTTTTACACATCAACCACATCTCAACTAACCAAAAATTAGGGCAAAACAGACATGTATTATAAAAACAAGGGGAAAGAATATTAGAAATGTGAACTAGTCCAGGAAATCCAGACTATACTTTAATAATATGCTTTCAGATCCAATAACCAGAATAACCAGAACTTCTGGTGAACAGCTAATCCTCCTTCATCTCTCTTCATCTTTAAGCCATTCATAAACTCTTGATTCAGGAATGCACATTCTTCTCTAAACAGACACCTACAAAATACTTTCTTTGATTTAATCATGTCTTTTGAGTTTCTCGGCAACAGGTACTTTCTCATATTCTAACCTTTCTAAAAATTCCTTTTCACTTTTGTCATCCTCTAAATATGTCCTCTTTGAAGGACAGTTTGATCTCGTTCACTGCCAGAAAAAACTAAACACTTATCTTTTTAAGCAGCACAGCATACTCACTCCCTTCATCTCACAGAAGAGAGATTAAAGTTACTCCCTTAGTTTTGGTTCTTGCTTTCCTATTCCACTCTTTATAAGTATTTACTTCTATTGGATTTTCTTTCTTGTCTCTTTTTCCCTCTGTGCCCAACTCAGGATTTCTCCAAGAGTAACCTAAGGACCATCTACATCAGAATCAGCAGGGGTTCAAGTTAGAAACTGCAGTTTTCTGGACCTCTACCCAGACTTAATAAAAATATTAGAAGGGGGGTAGAGCCCAAGAATCTTCACTTTAGAAGTTACCCAGTGATTGTTATGCACACTGAAGTTTAAGGACCACTGACTGCTCTAGACCCTTGTTTTTTCCCAACCAAATGACACAAGGACTCTGCCAAGCTATAAGTATCTTAGGATCATCTGAAAAGAGAGAACACCTTAACAGTTCTCTCTTTGCATTCCTTCTATTTGCCTTCCTTCTAAAATACACATGGAAGAGGAAAGAAAGCTTGCAGAGTGGGCTGAATATGAGACATCAGCATAAATGCAGACTTGTCAGCCCTGCTCTGTGGCTGCTGCCAATTACAGTAGCCAGACCTGAAAGAGGACTTGATTACATGTAATTTATAAAAAGTAAACAAGCTGGGTGGCTTGTGAACAATGAATGGTGATATTGCAGCCAAGAGGTAAGAAAATGCATGAAAAAATGACTCAGCATCCCCCTACCAGACAACAATTGGCTGTACTCTAAGCTAGGAGAGCAAAGGAAAAAATGAGTGTTTTGGTAATGATTTAAATGACAACAGATCCTTGGAGAGAGAATTTGCTTATCACCTAAACCCTCTAGTGATCAAAGGCTCAGCCATCTCAATGACTGTTTTTCTCAAACATTATTTTGGTCAGAAATATAAATGCTTGCTTCCGGTGCTATGACACAATCCAACTGGAAACACAGGGAAATATACTAAATGAATATTTAATGATGTCTCTTAATAAAGAAACAAGAAAGAAAATCCAATAGAAGTAAACACTTACAAAGAGTGGAATAGGAAAGCAAGAACCAAAACTGAGAGAGTAACTTTCACCTCTTTTCCGTGAGATGAAGGGAGTATGCTGTGCTGCTTAAAAATTGCATAATACTAAAAGAACCAAGCTTCATGAACCCCTCTACATGAGGATTTCTCAACTTCAGCACAGATATTTTGAGCCAGATAAATCTGTGCAACACAGCGTGTTTAGTAGCATCCCTGCTTCTTCCCACTAGATACCAGAAGCATTCCTCCCCCTAGCTGTAGCAACCAAACTGTCTCCAGAAATTGTTAAATTGATATGGAAGTGCTGGGAAGGAAAGAGCGTGGTCCCTTTAAATGATATGGACGGGAGGAAGGCGTGGTCCCTGACTAGGGATCCACCCCTACGATCCTAGGTGAGGCCTGGCACTCCAGCCTTGGCGCCCGAAGGTCGCCTTTCCCAAGACCACCCTGGCCGGCCACGCCCCATCTGTGTCTATAAAAACCTCCCCCTCCAGAGACCCTAGGAACAGGCGGCTGGAGGTCCTGACGAAGGCGTTCGCGGGAGAAGACACAAGCGGCTGGTCGTCCAGCGAGCACACCGTGGAAGAGCACCGGCAGGCAAGCTGACCATGGACTGGCCGAACAACTCAGAGTATGGCCGGAGACGCTGGAGAAGAGTCAGGCGGCTGAGTGGCCCCACTCCAGGAGAAAACCATCTCCCTTCTGGCTCCCCCATCTGCTGAGAGCTACTTCTACTCAATAAAACCTTGCACTCATTCTCCAGCTCCACGTGTGATCCAATTCTTCTGGTACACCAAGGCAAGAAACCCTGGGATACAGAAATCCCTCTGTCCTTGTGATAAGGAAGGGGGTCTAACTGAGCTGGTTAACACACGTTGTCTATAGAGGGCAAACTAAAAGAGCACCCCCGTAACACACGCCCACTGGGGCTTCAGTTGTAAACTTTCACCCCTAGACACTGCGGTGGGGTCAGAGCCCCTCAGCCTGCTTGTCTGTATGCTCCCCTAGAGGTTTCAGCAGTGGGGCCCTGAAGAAGTGAGCACATCCCCATTGCATGCCCTGAGAGGGGGACAAGGGAACCTTTCCTGTTTCAAAATGTCCCGTGGAGGGGGTCAAAATCACCTACCCATGTCTACTAAAAACTGCCATACACAGAAACATCGTGAAGAAATGTGCATATTAAACAGCTCATAGAACACATTTTTTACATAATCAAATTTTGCTCCTAAATACATATTTTTAAATATATTTTATATAAATCTATATATACACATATATTTTTCCATTACCAGGGACTAAAATACAAAGGCTTTTTTTTTTGAGACAGGGTTTCACTCTTGTTGTCCTGGCTGGGGTGCAATGGCACGATCTCAGCTCACCGCAACCTCCGCCTCCTGGGTTCAAGAGATTCTCCTGCCTCAGCCTCCCGAATAGCTAGAATTACAGGCATGCACCACCACACCTGACTAATTTCTGTATTATTAATAGAGACAGGGTTTCACCATGTTGACCAGGCTGGTCTCTATCTCCCCACCTCAGATAATACAGCCACCCCACCTCCCAAAGTGCTGGGATTACAGGGGTGAGCCACCATGCCCAGCCTAAAACACAAAGTGTTAAGAGTGTTTTAGTGAGCTATCTAAGCCATGATAACAGTGCCACATGACAAAATAACTGAGTAACTCCTCCCTTTTCTTAGTCCCAATCAGTTAACATATGCTGTCAACTTTTATCTTAGAAGTATTTCTGTTCATTTAACAGGGCCAACATATCCATCAGACAGAAGGCACAGTGCTTGGGGCCCATGATACTTTTAGGAGCACACAAAAAGTGTCTTAAGATTTCCTTTTAAAAATCAAAATAAAAAACGAAAATAACTACTCCAGGTTAGAATATATTCATCTTTATACTGACATAGTTGCAAAATACAATTTTTAATTTTTTTAACCTAGGGAGGGGGGGACCTATGAAGGCACATGTACCTGGGGCTCACAAAAGTCACAACATGGCCCCACCATGGGAGGGGAAATAAGCAAGTAAACAAGCAAATATCAAGTGTGGCAAGTGCTATGCTATGAGAATAACAGAGCGTGACAGGAGGACAAAACAGATGCTCCCAGCACAATATGTCTGTGTGTACATGTGGCAGTGGTGGTGGAGTTCAGAAAAGGCTCCCAAAGTTAGCCTGGTTGTAAGACAGAAAAGAGAGGGTCAAGGACTCCTGGAGGAGAGGAGAGCATGTGCAAAGGCCCGGAGAGAGAGCGATCTCAGAGCTGATCTGGACCGTGAAAGTTCAGTACAGCTGAAGGGGAGAGACTGAGTGGAGAAGGGAGCAACAAACACTACTGGATGGACGTGCTGCTGCCACATAAAGGGCCATGCAAGCCAAAGGAAGAGGCAGAGGCACTCCGAAGAGCAAAAGAACGCCGCAGAACAGCTTCGAGCTATGGAATGGCATTATCAGATGGGTATTTCAGAAAAGTCATTCTGGCTGCCTTGACAAGACAGTTAAGAGGGGACCCAGAGGAGGCAGAGAGCAGCAACTGCAACTGGCTATTGCAGCAATCCAGAAGAAAGGCAAAGATCGCTTAGGCAAGAGTGGCCAATAAATCGAGATACTTGGGAGGTAAAACTGACAGGGTTTGGTCATTGGGTGTGGAGAATGAGAGAGAGAGAGAAAAGTAAAAGAAAATCTGGCTGAGCCACTGTACGAGGAACAGCCAAGAAGACCAGGTTTAAGGGAAAGGATGATAAGATCTGCTGTGGGCATTCTGACTCTGAGTTGCTGTGGGCTATATAAGCAGTTTTGGATTTAAACCGTTAGATCCATAGATCTAGGGAATGAGAATTGGGCTGAGAAAGAGTACTGAAATTATCAACATATAATTCAGGACATTTAACTAGGTGTTAAGAGCCATAGATGAGATTTAAAGGTCAGAAAACATCCAAGATTATAATAATGTTTGTGTCTAAGTTGGTAAGAATTCTTATGGTAACTGAGAGCCTCATATTTTCAAAGGAGTTCACGATCTCACAACAGATGAAGAACCAACTAAGATGAAAAGAGGAGGAGACCAATCAGGGCTAGCACTGGAACCCTCAAGAACTCCAACACTTAGGAACATCAGAGACTGGTGTTTAAATCAGGGTGATTGAAAAAGGACCCAGCTGTATTCCATTATGAAATGAACAGCAGGTGAAAAAAAGGGATAACCAAATGTAAACAGCAATGCAAGAGTCTGGCTGGGAAAAGGAGAAACAGAAATCAGATCTTATTCCAGCCTCATCTTTGAAAATTGAATCCATTTTTTAAGGTCCTGGTGAAACGGCTCTTGCCACTTTCATTAAGCCTTCAGAGAGTACCTGAATTAACCTATCTTTGCTGGATTCTTCTACCAGAATGTCTCACACATTACTGATCATTATGTAATTTGTAGAATAAATGCAACCTGTGTCCCCTAGCAGCACACAACTCTCAAAGGTGAAAACAGTGTTCACTTGGTCCTCTTCTTGTGCATTCTTCACAGTGCCCTGTTCATGTGAGCATTCACTCTGACAGAAAGGATTTTATCTGGGAGGTGAGAGATGGGCCCTGACAGAACAATTGGTTGAGTAGTATGACTTTGGACTAATCAATTCATCTCCCTTAGGCTTATTTTCATTCCCCATAAAAGGAGTGGGTTGGGTTCTTTTGGGTGGAGAAGGAGATATGTGTAATTAGCAAAAAGTTTCAATATAGCTATTGTTTTTGTAATGCAAATCATAGAAAATAAAACTGGATTAAAAGCCAAAGGACACTCAAACAATACATGAGAGAGGAGTGGGTTAGAAAAGGTTAAGAAACATTGGACAAGAGAATTTACAATTTTAGGCTCAAAATTCTACATTTGATCATGCTGTTTAACAGTATGTGCAAGGCACTGCACTATATATCTGAGACAGAGAACAAATGCCATCTCTGTCCTCTGGAAATTAATATCCTATTACAAACACCAAAGAATGATAAGTGAAGC
Source organism: Rhinopithecus bieti (assembly GCF_001698545.2). NCBI lineage: Eukaryota > Metazoa > Chordata > Mammalia > Primates > Cercopithecidae > Rhinopithecus > Rhinopithecus bieti. Next base: position 331,730 of record NW_016816467.1, on the reverse strand, counting down.
CATAATTCTCACAAATTCCCGTGTATACACCTTGTTCTCTGTATACTGTGGGTCACTATGAAAATCAACTAGAAAAATATATTAGGCTTGCTTTTCCCATTTGAAACATTCAGCATTTATAAATTTGTCTCTCAACTATCTGACTGCTTAAAGGAATAGAAAGAAAAATAATACCGTTCAATAGCGCCAGTTTAATTGCGTGCCTTTTTCTTTGGAGGTAAATGACCTACATACCCAGCAAAGATTACTCAGAAGGCTTTGGTTTTATGTAACAGCATCACTAGGAACAAAGTACCTTCCCAAATATTTTACATTCTTAGGAGTTCAATATTTCCTTTTACCTTTTCTCAACACTTCAAACATGTAAACCTGAAACTGTCAAGAACATGTAAAGTAAATACTCCTACATAACTGTGGGGTCAATTATAACTTTGCCAGAGGGTAGAGGGTTCAAAAAATGTCCCCCTAGCTGAATGAGGTAATCGCTCCTCATCAAGCTCTACACAACAGCACTGGAATTCAAAACGCCGAAGGTAGCTTTTACCTAGTATCTCTCTTACAAAAGTCAAAGATTAAAGCACTTCTCTCTCGATAATCAAAGAGTCATCGTCCCTCCACCAGCACCTTAGTCTTGGCAACTCCAACTCTGGCCACAGCAGTGATGGGAATGTGCTAAGGACTGGAGCTGGGAAGGCACACAGGCAGGTAATTCTTTCATCAGGTAGTCATCTCAGGGAGGAGTTCTGCCAGTCAGAAAGTGGCCTAACCACATTTTCCAATACAGCAGTAACTAAAAGCTGCATTTCAGGAGAGAAAAACAATCTATATGCTGGGTGGAACATTATTATTTCTCTTCTTGATTACTACATAAGAGTGACACAAATTAACACTCTCTTTTTAGAGAAAAGGTGAAAGAATGTGTGTGTAAAGATTGGGACACAAATATTTTGTGATCTTGATATCTAGGCTTATATCACAAAGAAGTAGAAATGAATAGGAAAAGAGAGGGTAGGGAATTACGGCACAGAGTGCTTTTACCTTCCTCTCATTTAAAGAAAGTTAGCAAATAAAATGTTATAGCAACTGGCTGGCTAATGCATTAAATACAACAATAAAAACTACAACAATGAGGCAGAAGATCACTTGGGGCCAGGAGTTCGAGACCAGCCTGGGGAATGTAGAGAGACCCTGTCTCTATTTCCTATTGAAAACAAACACTACAACAAAATGAGTTGAGTTCTTCCCATGCTTATGTCCAGGACTTCATTTCACAAAAGCAAATATGAAACTTGCTTAACTTAAATTGCATTTACCTGCTTATTTCACATTTAAATAGCTAAATATCTCTAGTCAATAATGGTAAATAACTTAACCAAGCAACATAAAAGTAAGTTATAAAACCTTGGTATTATTTGACATTTTGCCCCTCTTCTGAAAGGAGGATGGCCTCCTCTCACGTTTCTCTTGAAATGTGAAATGGAATTTTGATGCTTTCCCCTACGTGCAGTAGTCTTAAGTACGTATAAAACTGTTTTCGAAATAAATTTAAGCTACATGAGTCAAACCAAAAGAAAATAAATAAAAAAGGAAAAGGAAAAACAATCAACAGGATAGTTAAAGCAAAGTTTAATATTTGTCTTCCTAAAAAAAGAAAGGCTTAATATTTTTTACATTGAAATGTTTGGACTCTTGGTATATTGTTTTTAATTCACGGGACAATGTGGCCATTTGTTTTTTTCCTCTTAGAACATTGTTTTTTGAACACATAACTTAAGAGAACTGCCTAGGCCAAGTATGAATTCAAAGTAAAAGCTGGGAGAAAAGAAAACCACCATCAGAAAACACTTGGTAAATGTGGCATTCTTTTGAGTATATAAAATAAAAGAAAACTCAGTTTAGAAAGATGATAAACATTACTGAAACACACACTAAGAGGTGAGGAAAGAACGATTAAATGGTAGAAAAAAGTTAACTCACATTTCTCCTTCTAGAAGTTCTATTCCTTTATAACTTATATCCTCCACGTGCAGTTTGCATATAGTAGCTCTGCTAAAAACAACCACATGGAAAATTTTTGTTCCAGATAATACTGCAGGACAGGGCTTGGCAGCTACAAGTTGTAATCAGAATGCTTCAAGAGCTAATGTAACAGAGATAACAACCAAACATGCATTACAGTGCATAGTCTTAATTCTTTTTAAAAACGGGCTGGGAGAAGGTCAAAAGCTCTTAGGTTATAGTGTACTTTATTCAGCAATGAGAACTTTTAAACTAGGGAGAACTTTGCTCCATGAATAAGTGAATTGCTTAAAAGAGAAATGATTCTTTTTTCCAGTTAGGGCATTCTTCTATTATTTAAGATGCTCAAACATACAAGCCTAGAATGAGCAAAAATTTCCAGTTGCTAAAAGTGACTTTCCCCAGCAATTCTACTGGCCTAAATTGTCATCTACAATTGACTGAGGCTCCTACAGCCATCCCACTGGCAACGGAAGAGCCTAGTTATTTAATAAAGATGGAAATCCACAGTACAATGGGCCACTTTTTGCCAGGGGTAATATAAAAAAGAAAGAATGCTAATTTTATGGGTGTTATACCCCAAGAGGGGAGAATAAAGAGACCTGTGACCTGATAAGTGTTCTGTATTAGTTGGCAGACTGAGATAAAAGGAGTCACAGAAAGATCGTGACTTCAATCCAAGTTCAAATGGCAAATTCAGATGGAGCTCTAACTTGGTGGAAATTAAGCACCATGTTGATGCGAGGAATGTGAAATGAGAGAAACCCCTCCATCCACAGTGAGAGGGGGTTTCATGTGATCCGTTGGTGTTATTCTCTCCCCCCTCAATACAAGCTGGCACTCACACAGCTGGGCTAAGATGGCTTCCAAAGTCCAAAATAAGACGCTAGCCCAAGGCAGCCCTGGCCCTGCTGCTGGAACTCAGAAGCAAATGAATCAAAGGCTCTTTTATTCTCCCTCCCACCAGAACATGCTCCCTCTCTGTTGTAAACTAACTGCTTGCCAGAATGAATTACTTAGCTTAAAACAGACATAAAGAAATCTTAAACAACTCATGTCCCTTGGAATTTTAATAAGTTCAGGTGACCAAACAAGTTGTTTTGTTCGTTTCTAGTTTGATGCAGAAAATTCAGTTGTGCTCAGGAGCCCATGAGGAACAATAGATCTTAGCAGAAACAAAAACTTCTCAAACTAGAAGATACAACTGACAGCCACACTCCACACATGAAACTGGGGTGTTGGGAAGCAGTTTTTTTCATGAGGACATCTAAACTCAACACAAATGTTTGTTCTTCCTTCAAAACCAGCCCTCCCTTAAGATTTTGCTGTTGCTGCCGGCAGTACACCAGCTCTTACAAGAGCAAAGTGTAAAATTCATTTGCAGAGTCTTCCCTGGCATCTCCCACCCCTCCATCCCCTGTTCTCACTCTAAACTCTTAGGTAATAGTACTTCATCTGGCAACTAATCATATATGGCCGTATAACATATCTCCTATAAAATGATTGACAGCTTGTCTTCACAAACAGATTAGAAACTCCTTAAGGGCAGGGAGTGGGCCTTTCCTTCCTTGCATTCCACACATGGCACATAACAAAAGCTCCTGCGATACTTGTTTATTATTCAGTCAACAGGCATCTGTTGAGCTCCGACTCTGAGCCAGGCATTGCAACAGGGGCTCAAGACACAGAACCCAGCCCAGGAGCACAGCAGCCAAAGGCCCTGCACACAGGTCTGCCTTTAGTTAAAAACCAAGAGTCCCCAAAGAATACTGCTTAAGCAGTCACTAAACTATTTATGATAAATAATAAAGATTTCCCCAAAAGGATGATGTCCCCCAAAAATTTATGTTGTAGCTTATTGAAGAGCTCCCCATTTGTCCCTTCCACCCAAGAAAATGTCTAAGAGGAATGCTAAACTGCAACAGAGTTTCTGCTGAAGATCTATAGCTCTTCCCTCACCCATTTTACAGATAAGGAAACTGAGGATCAGAATGGTCAAATGCTCCTGTGGGTGAGTAGTGGCAAAGCCAAGTAGAATTGGGGTCCTGACACTCAGTTTGAGTTTCCTTCCACTATAGCAAAACATCCCCAGTAAAAGCATCAGTGGTTGCATCAAATTACATTTTAAAACAAAATTCTTCAGAAGTAAAGTAGTAGCCCACCTACTACAATGCTCCTCTGGCTGTCAGTATCTGTAAGAAAATTAGGAGTGCTGAGTACCTAATACATGTTTTCAATCTATCACCTCTGGCCAGGCACGGTGGCTCACGCCTGTAATCCCAGCACTATGGGAGGCCAAGGCGGGCGGATCACCTGAGGTCAGGAGTTCGAGACCAGTCTGGCCAACATGGTGAAACCCCATCTCTACTGAAAATACAAAAAGAAAATTAGCCGGGCGTGGTGGTGGGAGCCTGTAATCCCAGCTACTTGGGAGATTGAGGCAGGAGAATCAGTTGAATCCGGGAGACAGAGGTTGCAGTAAGCCATGAGCCAAGATCATGCCATTGCACTCCAGCCTGGACAAGAGCGAAACTCCGTTTCAAAAAAAAAAAAAAAAGAATCTGTCACCTCTGAAACTTTCTCAGTCTGCAAATTATCAATAGCTTATCTGCATATTTTTATGTTAAGTCCAAAATATGTAATTTTACTTACTCTCAAAAAATGCTGTGTTTTACTCCTTACATTTTTAAGCAGATTATAGCAAAATACACTGAAATAACCAGTCACTTGTCAAACAGATTATCCAACTATAACTCTTGCCATCTTGTTCCAAGATGATCTCTTAAAAAAAATTTTTAAAGAGCCAGCAAAATTCTCTACCCTCCAAACTAATGCACCTTCCTAACAGCAATTTGGAATCTCAAAAGGTAGCAGTCAGATTTAGAGATTCAGCAAGTTTCACATGGAGAGTTTTGCACTTATCATTAAGCCCAGGCACAACAAATGAACTATCACTAACTATCGTAAAGGCTTAATGTAATTGCAAGTTGATGATGTCTGTTAATAGAAAAAATGTTCTTGCTACACTTTAAAAGGTAAAAACACCGGGAATCTGAATTATGTTTACTAACATGAGGATGGCAAGAACAAATTTCCTTCAATAGAATAATTATGCTTATTCAGTCACTGTAAGCCGAAACATCAGAATCCATTGATTGCTAGTGGTAATTGCCAAAAAGGTGTAGGAAGAGCTTCTAGACATGACAGTCCTCTTTGTTGTAGTGACACTACAGAGCAGGGCTTTCATGCTTAGCACAGGTCCTGGGTTGTCCTTGAACCAAGGAGATGCTGACACTTGGCCTGCCCATGCCCCCCTCCTCCATGTCAGATGTCAGGTGCCCACCCAGTAGGAGAGGCTATTTCTGTTTCTAGGCCCATTTCCAGAACCAGGGGTGTGTTTTCGAAGTCCAGACAAGAGTTGTCCTGTTAATTGACAGCTGCAGAGCAGACGGAGAGCCCACGCTGGGTACAGATTACCCACCTAAGAACTGGCTGGGGCCTTGCTCCCAGGCTGACTGTGAGCTAATAGGCCACCTTGCTCTGGCCTCAGAAGCAGGTTCTCCTGCTGAGATTGTGCACCTGCCCAATGCTGACAGCTGGGCTATGGAGGAGCCCAAACTTAGCGTTCAGGCTTCAGGCAAGGAAGCTCCTCCTGTAGAGCTAGCTGCGGTAGCCAGCTGTCTTGAAACAATACTTTGTTTACAGACTTGCATCTTGTTTCAGCTAAAATTTCAGGTTCTGATGAAAATTCCACCATTATTTCTTTAAATAATTCTTTAAAAATCTGAGCACCATTGTTGAGTGCATACTACCAAGACTTTACTTGTTTTCTGTAACCCTAGTGACAGTAATCTGTTTATGATTCCATCAGATCCTTAACAAAGTAAAAAAGCAGCTGTTTAATATATAACACAGGATGAAAACTGCAACACCACAGTAGCAACCCTGAAAATAAGCATTAAAAATTTTCACCTACATTTTAAGTAGATTTTAAAAAATTCCAGGAGAATGAAACACATAGAAGAAGAAAGAACCCTTTTGTGAATATAGAAAAAATTAAAAAGAGAAGGAAAAGCTGGGGAATCTGCTGACTACTCCTGACTTTCATTTTCTTTTGTGTCACTCTTTAGAAAATTCAAGAAAAGCTTACACATCAGACTAACACACTAGTGTGTAAAAAACCAATCCTGCTTGAGTTGACTATGAAACAGTAAACATAAAACGGAGTTGTAAATGGAATACATTGGGGGCCATATATGAGATGGCTTTAAATATAAAATTAAAACAATTTAAGGCCAGGTGTGGTGGTTCATGCCTGTACTCACAGCACTTTGGGAGGCTGAGGCGGGTGGATCACCTGAGGTCAGGAGTTTGAGACCAGCCTGGCTAGCGTGGCGAAATCCCATCTCTACTAAACATACAAACATTAGGTGGGCGTGGTGGTACATGCCTGTAATCCCAGCTGCTGGGGAGGCTGAGGCAGGAGAACTGTTTGAATCTGGGAGGTGGAGGTTGCAGTGAGCCAAGATCGTGTCACTGCACTCCAGCCTGGGTGACAGAGCAAGACTCCATCTCAAAAAAAAAAATTAATTAAAAAAAAAAATTTTTTTGTCACTTAAAAGCCCTTATGAATCATCTTAATCAGTGTTCAGACTACCATAAATGCTGTAAACAGTGAGATAATTGTCAAAGTCCCATGGGCCAAATATTCCAAACAGAATCATGATGCTCAAACTCCCTGAAGTCTCATTTAATAATTATAGTACCAAGAATTCAAGATACCTTTTCGTAGCGAATCCATTCATTACAAATCATTATCCAGAAACATTTTGCCTACTGGGTGGCCAACAATGTTTACTTTATCCAGAAAATAAACATTCTACATGAAAAAAATAAGCATAGGAAATGCATGTATACATGCCTATATCTTTGATGGTCAAAGCTACTTTAGCAAAAACCACCTACACTGGACACCAATGCCAAAAGATCAATAATCTGGGAATGTCAAAATCTTCTGGGCCACCAAACTGACAGCTAAAATAAAAGCCTTATTTAACCTAACAGTTAAATAAGCCTTATTTAACTCATTATACTCCATGCTGGTTTCCTCTATTCTGACAGCCACCCTGTCCACTGTCTTCTCAGACTATCTCCATCTACTTTATTCATGGGTAAAGAAAACACCAGTGCTACACTAGGCAAAGAAAATCCTAGTTTATCCCAAGCTGTTAGGCATATTCATCCTCCTGTGGAAAACACAATGTAGGCAGCCCACTGTCTCTCTCAAATGTTCCCATAGTTTCAGTCTACATTGAACTTGTTCCTCAGAACAGCCAGAAAATATCCATACCGCTCAACTTAGACACACAGTCATATACCACTTTGCATTGTTGCCTTTTTCACATATGCTTGTCTCATGGTCCTAAAGACTCAAAGAGCTACTTAAAGGAAAAGACCAGGTCTTAACGTTTCCTTAGCATTGTGCACCTGATCCATAGCCCACCTCATTCTTGTATTCTCAACTAATACTCAGAGTCAGGAAAAGTTAAAATCTGAAAGGAACTTTATTTTGTTGTTGCTGTTTTTGAGATGGAGTCTCACCCTGTCATCCAGGCTGCAGTGCAGTGGCACAAACTCTGCTCACTGCAACCTCCACCTCCCGGATTCAAGCATTTCTCCTGCCTCAGTCTCCTCAGTAGCTGGGATTACAGGCGCACACCACCACGCCTGGCTATTTTTTGTATTTTTAGTAGAGACAGGGTTTCGCCATGTTGGCCAGGCTGGTCTTCTTACCTCAGGTGATCCACCGGCCTCGGCCTCCCAAAGTGCTGGGATTACAGGTGTGAGCCTGAAGGACCTTTAGAGATAACCTAGTCTAAGCTCCACATTTGAAATGAACGAGGTGAGAGTCATTAACCTTTTACAGTCGAATCAATCAGGCAGATCTGGGATCAAATGCAGGACTGTTTTCTGTAAAATAGAGATGACATCTACCTCAGAAAACAGTTGTAATGATCAAATTATACCTTCCTTTTTGTTTGTTTTTCTTGTTAAGACATAATCTTTTTGGCTGATTTTTTTCCTGGTTAATAGTTCAACTGAATTCTAAGCCCAAGAGGCAGGGCTTTTTTCCTACTGTATTTTCTGACCTTATGGTTGGTGTCTAATACAGTGCCTGGCGTCTTTTGAGTTAGTCATGAATGAACCATGTGAAAGAATGAATTAAACCTATATTATCACTTTCTCGTTCAGCAAATGTCCTATTCTTTAGTTCCTCCAAGAATCTGTCTTTCCTAAATTGGGCCTTCTCAAAACAAATATATATATCTCCCTACCCCTTCCTCCCTTCCTTCTGTCACACACACACACACACACACACACACACACCCCTTTCCCTTTAGAACAGCTGGAAAAAAAAACACTGCCTCCCTCATATTTTTGGAATAAAGTTAGCATTTTTACTAGGATATTCAGGAAAACTGATAGATGGACAGGATTTGGAGGTATTACACATCTCTGGAGAGCTTTCTTATGATTTGTGGCATCGAGTCCTTCAATAAAATTACTTGTCTATAATAAATTCTGGCAGAAAATAAATCAGAAATTCACTGGTGAGTTGTCAGTGAAGTTAAATACTTCACTCTGTTCTATACAAGCAAACAGTGACTAATAGGATTAACCTGAGCTCTAATACTGGGTGTAGATATTCTTCAACGACAAACGGGTTCCATTAGTACAGGCATTAAATTTATATATTTAAACGGGCATAAAATTTGTTTTTGGAAACACATTTTACTAGAAAAATATTTCGTCCAGGTGTCAGGACAAAAGTGTGATTTCTTTCCTTTGCAAGGAGGCAGTAACAAAACCACCAATGGGGAGGAAGAATAAGATCCCAGACCTCTGAAGAGGACACAGGTTTCCACTAAAGCAAGGTTGATACTTTCAAGGAATATTTTTCGTAACAGCTAAAACGGTTTAACACATAGCATCTTGTATCAATTACACAAACACCATTAAAGTCACTCTGGTTCCCTGGGAAAGGACCGCAACTGAAATCCCTTCTGGCTTCAGCTGTCCCCTCCTGCCGAGTTTGACAGCACATCCAAGGCGCCCAAACACCAGCCACTAGGCTCCCCCCAGCGCCCTCCTCTCGCAGCAAACCGCCAAGGCTCCCGGGCCAAACTCCAAAGTCCCTCAATTCAAAACCGCGAAAATGTGAACCCTGCTAAGCAAACGGCAGGGCGCGTAATAACTTTTCTTTCTTTCCCCTTTGCGCGCATTCGATATGCTTGTCTCTACTACCAACTCCTCAGGTCCACAGCCCGCTTCCCGCAACCCATCTCGAGGGGCGGAGGAGAGGAGCGCCCACCAAAAAGAAAGGGCTAGTGAGCCCTAAAACCTCGGCGGTTTTCCCGATGCGGGAACTTTAGCACCCATCAGCCCAACAATCAGATGCAGGGATAAAGCAGGAAGAAGGCTCCTCTCTCCATCGCACCCCATCCTTCCTAAGGAAGAAGAAAAGCACGCAGCAGTTTAGCTGGAAGTCTAGGCCCTTTTATGGGGCGAGCAGGTCCGTAAAGCAGGCTGTCTGGAACCTGGAGGAAGAAAGTTGTCTGGCCAAGTGGATGCCTGGGGGTGAGGGAGTGCAAGGCACCCGGTCCCGAGCCCGCCAGGGGTAGGGGCCAAGGGGAAAGAGACCGGCATTCGTTTAAGAACCAACCCCGCGCTCTGCCAGCTGCAGCCGCCGGCGAGCCGACTGGGGAGGGGTGTGGACGCCGAGGCCCGCGGAGTGGTGCCCACAGCTGTACTTACATAACGCTTCAACTTTTTCTCCGGGGGGGACTTGCGGAGCCATCCGGAGCAGACCACTTCACCACCGCTCATGGTGCGCGCGTCTAGGGCTCCGGGCCGGGCAGCTGAGGGGCGGCGGGCGCGCTCCCGACACAGCCGACGCCTGTCCAGCGCGCAGCGGCAAAAACCTAGCTCTCCTTGTCGCGCACCCCGGACGGACTGGGCGGACAGGCTCCACGGTGCGTGGGTTCCACGAGTTCGAGTCTCTCCTCTGCAGGCCCACGAACCTGAACAGAACGCGAGCCGGGGCAGCGGGCTCGCCGGCCTCCTTTCAGTGCGCCCGCCTCGCTTCCAGACGTGCTGTCTCGCCAGCTGCCTCAGCAGCGCTCGGACTCAGCGGGACTCTGCCCCGACTCGGAGCCGGAGCCTCGGTCCCTGGCGCTCCGCCCCCTAGGGACAAGACCTCCCCAGAGCGCTTTCCGAAGGAGACACAGTGCTGCTCACGCACACACACGCACACATACACACACACACAATGCCCCGCGCGGTGCCCACTCTCTCTCGCCCGCCCGCCTTCGGTTTCGGTGCGCCCGGAGCGATCCTCCTTCCCTCTCCTCGGGGGAGGGTGGGTCACTTCGCGGCACTCGGGGAACGCCGAGGAAAGGGGAAGCCGCGAGCCGCCTACGGGCAGCGGGCGCGGGGCTGGTCCCGGGTCACAGACGGAGCCGCAGGGTTGGCGGCGAAGCGAGGGGCGTCTCTGAGCGGCGGGCGCAGGGAGGTCGCAGGTCAAGCTGGAGGGTGGGTCCGCTCTGGTTGCCGCCGAAGAGGGCGGGGAGCGGCGGAGGAACGAGGCGCTTGGCGACTTGGCTCCTGGGAGGGATCTCGCTGTCCCGTCCTCTCGCGCTCCTCCCCCGCCGCCTCCCCCACCGCGGGGCGCGCGGCAGGTTCTGAGCGGCTCGGCTCCAGATCCAGATCCCGATCCCTCCCTCTCCCGGCCTCCGGGATCCCTCTTCCTCCCTTTCCTCCTCCCCTTCCCACGTTCAGGCCCGGCTCCGGTTTCTGCCCAGACTTTCTCTGAAACTCAGCCGGAGCGCTTCCAGCCAAAACAACAAGGGCTGGGGGAGGAGACGGACGAAGGGAGGGAGCAAGGGAGGGAGGGAGCGCGAGTCCGAGAGGCACCCTGGGATCTGTAGTTCGGAAAGCAGGAGCAGGGTCCTCCGCCGTCCGGCGGCCCCCAGTCCGCTCCTCGCCCGGGAAGACCGCAGAGGCCTCGGCTAGGGCGGAGGCACCGGGGCTCGGGCGCGGGGAGTACCGAGGGACGTTGAATGTTCAGTCCGGGGCTTGCCATCTTGACTCAGCCCGGTGTCAGTTCGGAGCTTGTGCTGTGCCCGAGATCAGGAGTTTCGGGGGTTTTCTTTACTTGAGAGCCTGAAAAACAAAACCGCCGGGAGACCACCATCCTGCCGGTCCCCGCCACGCGAGATTAAAGGACAGAACAAGAGGGCGCGGGCGCTACCAGCTTGGAGGGGAGGACAGATGGGAACCCTGGGCTGGTCTGGGCTGGTCTCTGGAGCTGTTCTGCCAGAGTGATGGGGGCGCTTGGCGGGGCCAAGGATTTGATTGGGTCCTATCTCTGGGACATTTTGAAGTCTCACACTCCTTCCATTTGTTGTCTATTCCACTTAACTTTGTATTTGTTTGAAATCTACTGTTGGGATGCTGGACTAAAAGAGGGAAACTCGGTCGGGCGCGGTGGCTCACGCTGTAATCCCAGCACTTTGGGAGGCCGAGGCGGGCGGATCAACTGAGGTCGGGAGTTCAAGACCAGCCTGACCAACATGGAGAAACACCGTCTCTACTGAAAATACAAAAATTAGCCTGGCGTGGTGGCGCGCGCCCATAATCCCAGCTACTCGGGATGCTGAGGCAGGAAAATCGCTTGTACCCAGGAGGCGGAAATTGCGGTGAGCCGGGATCGCGCCTCTGCGCTCCAGTCTGGGTAACAAGAGCAAAACTCCGTTTAAAAATAGAGAGAGAGAAAGAAATTTACTGGGTCCCCTAGTTCTATTTGCCTACTTGTGTGTTACACAATTATTATACCTGGTCCTGAGTTTTAACATGATTCTGTAATAGAAACATCTCCAATTTATTTGTGAAAAAGCCCCAAAGCAAATTTCAGCAGATAATATAATCAGATAAAAGTGCTAAAAGTATGAGGAGATAAATGAGCATTCTGGAAAGACATAACTTCAGTCATTTTCTTATTAACACAACATTCATATTCTGAAGCTCCTCTGAGTTTGAAAATGTTAGATGATTGCAATAAGAAATGAGGTGCCGGAGTAGTGACAAGACAAAGGTCCCTGCATATATGGAGGTGGTGGCATAGGGTAGTAAGCAAATAAAGCGTCAACAAAACTACAGATTGAGACTCAGTCTCAAAAAAAAAAATCTGAGAAAGGCTGATTCCCATTGGGATTTAGAGACCTTCATCTTTTGGCACGTACTTAACAGTATCACAAGGGCTGAACTTCTTGCAGATCTGGATGCACTTTTCAGGTCATCAAGTGAGTAGTCGTGACCTTGGGTAAGCTACACAATGTCTCTGAGTCTCAGTTTCCTGATATGTGAAATGGGAATTGTAACACCGATTTTGCAGAAGTTTAATGAATAGAAATGGTAGTGTTGGCCGGCGGTGGCTCACGTCTGTAATCCTAACACTTTGGGAAGCCTAGGTGGGTGGATTGCCTGAGCTCAGGAGTTTGAGACCAGCCTGGGCAACTCGGTGAAAACCTATCTCTACTAAAATACAAAAAATTAGCCATGGCGGCGTGCGCCTGTAGTCCCAGCTACTCGGGAGGCTGAAGCAGCAGAATCGCTTGACCAGGGAGGCGGAGGTTGCAGTGAGCCGAGATCGCGCCACTGCACTTCAGCTTGGGCGACAGGGCGAGACTCCATCTCTAAAAAAAAAAAAAAAGAAAGAAAGAAAGAAAGAAATGGTAGTGTTGCTCGGTTGGTCCAGTGCGATGGTTCGCGCTTGTATTCCCAGCACTTTGGGAGGTCTAAGTGAGCAGGTCACTAGAGTTCAGGAGTTCGAGACCCATCTTGGCCAACGTGGTGAAACCCAGTCTCTACTAAAAACACAAAAATTAGCTGGGTGTGATGGCACGTGCCTGTAGTCCCAGCTACTCGGGAGGCTGAGGCAGGAGGATCGCTTGAACCCAGGACAGGGAGGTTGCAGAGAGCCGACATAGGGCCACTGCACTTCAACTTGGGTAACAGAGACTCTGTCTCTAATAAACAAACAAACAAAAAAAAAAACGGAAAATGGTAGTGTTGGTTGGGCGTGATGGCTTGCACTTGTAATCCCAGCACTTTAGGAGGTCTAGGTGAGCAGGTCACCTGAGGCCAGGAGATCGAGATCATCCTGGCCAACGTGGTGAAAACCCAGTCTCTACTAAAAACACAGAAATTAGCCAGGTGTGGTGGTGCGTGCCTGTAGTCCCAGCTACTCAGAAGGCTGAGCTACAAGAATCACCTGAACCCCGGACAGGGAGGTTGCAGAGAGCCGACATAGGGCCACTGCACTCCAGCCTGGGTGACTGAGTAAGAGTCTGTCTCGAAAAAAAGAAAAAAAAAAAAGAAAAGAAAAAAGAAGTGGTAGTTTTAAATATCAGGCACATATTAGATATTGTAGGATTTTTGCTGTTTGTTGCTGTGTTTCTTAATATTCTTTCTGAAACATAAGCAAGTGTAATTTTATGGCAGCTAATAAACCAAAGCACTTCTTTTAAGTATGTGAACATAAATCGTGCCACAAATTTTCCAAATGAAAATAAACCATCAAATTTGTTTTCCACTTCTCCCATAGGCAGCGTGTATCTACATTAAGCCAAAAGTATTTATAATTAGCATTAGTAAGACTAGTATTGTTGAATAGCTAACTATTGGCTTTAGCGAACTGACCACTTCCTACACTCGTGTTATAAAGTCCTTTGTAAATGGAAAATTGTAATATATCTTGTATTATTTAGCTTTGGGAATTTCCAATAACTTTTTCTTTATTTCAAATAAGGCATTCAGTTACCTCATTCCTATGTAAGAAATCTTTAAGTGTTTTTCCTATCTTCTACTGAGTTGTTTTAGGCTTGTATTTCTGGAAATTAAATCTGGGTTGAAGAGAGGTTGAAGATAGATATGTCTCCATGTATATATTTTAGAAATGAAATTTGCTGTATTTTTATATGTCATGTTTAGATTATTTGTTAAATCATGTTTGACATCTTTATAACTTAAAAGGCATGCTGGAAAAAGTTATTATATGTATCTTAAATTTTATTCCTACAACAAATATTTATGGGATGCCTATTATATGCCAGTCCCTGAGGACCCAGGATACAGTAGGGAGAAAAGCCAGACCTGTCCCTACACTCCTCTTTCCTAGAGAAAAGCTTTTGTGGATAATTAACCCCATCATTTCTGCAATACAGGTGCTAAATTCTATGGAAGAAAATATAGTATTGTTTGGGCATATAATAGTGGATGTATCCGCCAGGAGTAGGGTGGTAGGTTGGGAAGGACTTTCCTGAGGAAAAGACTTTTTTTTTTTTTTTTTTTTTTTTTTTTTTGAGACACGTTCTCACTCTGTCTCTCAGCCTGGAGTGCAGTGGCACAATCTTGGCTCACTGCAACCTCCACCTCCTGGGTTCAAGCTATTCTCCTGTCTCAGTCTCCCAAGTAGCTGGGATTACAGGCGAATGCCACCACGCCCGGCTAATTTTTGTATTTTTAGTAGAGGTGGGGTTTCACCATATTGGCCAGGCTGGTCTTGAACTTCGGACCTCAGGTGATCCACCCGCCTTGGCCTCCCAAAGTGCTGGGATTACAGGCAAGAGCCACAGCGCCTGCCAGGAAAAGACTTTAAGTTGAGATCCTCAGGATAAGAAGAAGTTGGCCTGGTGGACATAGTAAGGGAGAGTATTCCAGACAAAAGAGAAGGTGCTAGGTGTGCAGGTCTTCAGGCTGGAAGGAGCATTTAATAAACTGAATGAAGGCAGCAGTGAGGTGAATGACAGAGATATTGGCACTGGCTGAGGTACAGAGGCAGGCAAGGGACAGATTATGCAGGTCCTTGGAGATCATCTTCAGATTTAGACATTTTTTTAAAGCAAATGACCATTTCATCTCCTGTGACATTCAAATCTATCCAAATCAGGCAGGGCGAGGTGGCTCACACCTGTAATCCCAGCACTTTGGGAGGCCGAGGAGGGGAGATCACGTCGGGTTGGGAGTTCGAGACCAGCCTGACCAACATGGAGAAACCCAGTATCTACTGAAAATACAAAATTAGCTGGGCATGGTAGCACATGTCTGTAATCCCAGCTACTCCAGAGGCTGAAGCTGGAGAATCGCTCAAACCCAGGAGACGGAGGTTGCGGTGCGGAGCCGATATCGCACACCATTGCACTCCAACCCAAACAAGGTGAAACTCTGTCTCAAAAAAAAAAAAAAAGAAAGAAAAGAAAAGAAAATCTATCCAAATTACCTCAAGCAATCACTTGTGTGCATTTTGTTATTCCCTTCCAGCATCCCACACTTTAGCTATACATCTTTCAACTTGATTTGTCAATATCTCCCTATGTAATCATTCCTTCTTCTCAACAGCTTTTCTAGTCTATTAAGACTTGTGCTTTCCCGTGATCTATCAGACGTCTCCTTTCTTCACTCCCTTCCCCTTATCCAGCTTAAATTCTGTGGTCCACATTTTCCGTAAACATTCCTATCTCACAAAACCCCAACTCTGGACAAACCTGACTGTCCTTTTTTTTTTTTTTTTTTTTCCTTTTTAGAGGTGGGGTCTCACGCTGTCACCTAGGCTGGAGTGCAGTGGTGCTATCTCAGCTCGCTGCAACCTCTGCTTCCCAGGTTCAAGTGATTCTCCCACCTCAGCCCACCCAGTAGCTGGGACTGCAGTTGCACACCACCATGCTCAACTAATTTTTGTATTTTTTTTTGACAGAGACAGGATTTTGCCATGTTGGCTAGTCTGGTCTCAAACTCCTGGCCTCAGGTGATTCACTCGCCTTGGCCTCCCAAAGTGCTGGGATTACAGACATAAGCCACCATGCCCAGCTTGACTGTACTTTCTTCTGCACCCAACCAGCCAAGTGCTGTTGGAACAAGTCACAGAACAGGATGAGTGGCATCACTGTAAATTCATGTTCAGTGACCTCAGATAGATACACAATTATTCTGCAGGGGCAAATCTTCATGTCCTGGGACCAGAAGTTTATATAGTTTGGGAGTCTTTTTAAAGAAAAAAAATGCAATTACAAATACGAAATTATGATAAATATGTATTTAGAATGAGGAAATAAATCACCAACAAATTCCTGAAGCCGTGGAGATGCAGATGTCCTTCTTCTAAGATTTATAGGTAATTTACCAGAATCTTTACATACATATGCTTCCTGAGTACAGCTTGACATCCTCTCCCCACTAGGACACTCCACTTCTCCCAGAAGCTCCCCACTCTCATGAGAGGCCTGTGCAATGACAGGGCCCTGAGCTGAAGCTTCACTAGCTTTATGGATGTCTCTGCCACCGAGTGACCTAGACTGTTCAAGCTGCTGTAACAAAATACCTTAGACTGGGTAATAGATAAACAATAAACATTTATTGCTTATAATTCTGGATGCTGGTAAGTCCACCATCAAGGTACCAGCAGATTCAGTGTTTAGTAAGGGCCTGTTCCTCACAGATCGTGCCTTCTTGCTGTGTCCTCATACGGCAAGAGACACAAACAGGCTGCCCTAGGTCTTTTGTATAAGGGCACCAGTCCCATTTATAAGGGCAGAGCTCTTATAACCTATTTGGTTGGTGCAAAAATAATTAGGGTTTTGGACTGCGAATTTTAAATCATCATAACTAGTCTCCAACACATCTTCATTAATCAAAATAGGAATCATAACGACACATTTTTGTCAACAAGAAATGAGTTTGTTTATTCCTGTAGCATAAAAATTCGTGCTTCAGGATTTGACGAACTCTTGGAAAGCATTTTCTGTCTCCTGCTGGTGTGGAAGCATTTTACCTGCAAGAAGTTGTCGAGATACTTGAAGACACTCGCCAGTAGTCAGTTGGCAAGAGGTCAGGTAAATATGGTGGATAAGGCAAAACTTCGTAGTCCAATTCGTTCAACTTTTGAAGCGTTGGCTGTTTGACGTAGGGTCAGGCATTGTTGTGGAGAAGAAATGGGTCCTTTCTGTTGACCAATGCCGACTGCAGTCATTGCAGTTTTCAGTTCATCTCATCCATTTGCTGAGCATACTTCTCAGATGTAATTGTTTTGCCGGGATTCAGAAAGCTGTAGTGGACTGGCAGCAGACCACCAAACAGTATCCATGGCATTTTTTTGGTGCAGGTGTGGCTTTGGGAAGTGCTTTGGAGCTTCTCAGTCCAACCACTGAGCTGCTTGTCAAATGGTTGTCGTATTCAATCCACTTTTTGTCGCACATCACAATCCAATTGAGAAATGCTTCGTTGTTGCATAGGATAAGAGAGGATGACACTTCAAAACGATGATATTTTTTCATTTTCAGTCAGCTTATGAGGCAACCACTTATTGAGCTTTTTCACCTTTTCAATTTGCTTCAAATGCTGAACGACCATAGAAGGCTCAATGTTGAGCTCTTCGGCAACTTCTTATGTAGTTGTAAGAGGATCAGCTTCAATGATTGCTCTCAATTGGTCATTGTCTACTTCCGATGGCCAGCCACTACACTCTCCACCTTCAAGGCTCTCATCTCCTTTGCAAAACTTCTTGAACCCCCACTGCACTGTACCTTCGTTAGCAGCTCCTGGGCCAAATGCTTTGATGGTGCAAGTTGTCTCCACTGCTTTATGACCCATTTTGAACTCAAATAAGAAAATCACTTAAATTTGCTTTTTGTCTGACATTTTCATAGTCTAAAACAAACATAAAATAAACAGCAAGTAATAAGTAATTAGCAAAAAATAAATAAATAAATGAAGTGAGAAGTGCCCGTTAAAATGATGTATAACATAACCACATTTATTTAAGAATGTATTTCAATATCAAATGGCAAATTCCAACAGTGCAAAAACCACAATTACTTTTGCACTCACCTAATAATTATCTCTCAAAGGTCCCACCTACACTTTAGAATTTGAAATATTTACACATTTAATCATTTATAAGGAAGTTGTGTTTGAGTCTCAAAATGAAAATATCCTTGCAATAAGATTTATATTGTTATAATGTGAAAATGGTCCTTTGCAAAGGAACAAAATATTGCTTATTTTTAAGATATTTTTGAGGACTAAGCTCTGATTTTTTATCTTGCCCAAATTCCTACCTAAAGAGTCTAGGGAGTTATGCCCTACAAACCATCAAATCGCATCAGGCAGGTTTTATTTGACCCTATATATTGTGACTTACTTTTCAGTCTGACTCTGGGATAACATTATGAGACAAGGAAAAAAATATTTAACCTCCAAAATATATTTCCTTGCCATTCCTCAAAATTGCCTTGCAAAGTCTCTAGTCGGCAACATCCACATTCTATAGAGAATTCCTTTCCCCCTTTGTTTTCCTTCCTTTCTTTCCAGATCTACGAGATAATCAACTAAGAGCCAGGCACCCTTTTAGGTCCCATGAGAAACATTTTACTGCCGGGCACGGTGGCTCACGCCTGTAATCCCAGCACTTTGGGAGGCTGAGGAGGGTGGATCACGAGGTCAAGTGTTCAAGACCAGCCTGGCCAACATAGTGAAACCCCGTCTCTACTAAAAATAAAAATAATTAGCTGATCATGGTGGCAGGCGCCTGCAATCCCAGCTCTTTGGGAGGCTGAGGCAGGAGAATCACTTGAACCTGGGAGGTGGAGGTTGCAGTGAACCGAGATTGTGCCACTTCACTCCAGCCCGGGGTACAATGTGAGACTCTGTCTCAAAAAAAAAAAAAAAAGAAAAGAAAAAAGAAACATTTTACAACCTGATATCTCTCTCTGAAATCTGCTATCTGAGAGATTCCTCTGCACAATAAAACTTGGCCCCCACAGTCCTTTATCTTAACCTGAACATTCCTTTCCATTAATCCCAGGTCTTCAGGTAAACTCAACCAATTGTCAACCAGAACATGCTTAAATTTACCTATAGCCTGCAAGCACCCCTTCTTACCTGCCCCCAGCTTTGAGTTGTCCCACCTTTCTGAACAAAACCAATGTATTTCTTAAACATATTTGATTGATGTCTCATGCCTCCCTAAAATATATAAAACCAAGCTGTACCCTGACCCCCTTGGGCACATGTTCTCAGGACTCCTGTGGGCTGTGTCACGGACCATGGTCACTCATACTTGGCTCAGAATAAGTCTCTTCAAACATTTTACAGAATTTGACTCTTTTCGTCAACATTTTATTTACCATCATTACAGGGTAGATTATGATAAATGTAAACACATTATGGAATCACTGCCTAAGCTACATAATTTTGTCTCTAAACTTAATTTTCCAAATTTAGGTTATGAAATGGGCTAAAAGAGAGTTTTATTTAAAACATAAACTAATCCCTTTGTAATTGTGACATGAAAACACTATATATAAAATAGAAATAGAGCTATTTTATTTGGTTATTGCCTTTTCACACTTCTTGAATTTAAACTATTCTTTTCTCTTTTGCATCAGCAAAAATATTCCATTAAATTAAAACTTATATTTACTTAACTCAATTTTCTTTTAAACTCAAAATTATGAGCCAGACATGGTAGCTCATGCCTTTAATTCCAGCACTTTGGGAGGCCGAGGCAGACAGATCACTTGAGGTCAGGAGTTTGAGATCACCCTGGCCAACGTGGTATAACCCTGTCTCTACTAAAAATACAAAAATTAGCTGGGCGTGATGGCACATGCCTATAATCCCAGATACTTGGGAGGCTGAGGCCTGAGAATCGCTTGAACTCAGGAGGCAGAAGTTGCAGTGAGCCAAGACCATGTCACTGCACTCTGGGCGACAAGAGTGCAATGACACGGTCTGGGCGACAAGAACGAGACTCTGTCTCCAAAAAAAAAAAGAAAGAAAGAAATTTAATTTGGGTCTTCATAATATCTTCCGTGTCTCTACTTACCATGCTAAGTCATTCCTCTAGCTTTCTGAACATATGGGATATAGCTATAATAACTGTTCTAATGTTTTTGACCACTAATGTCATCATCTGTAATTTCTAAATTGGCTTCTAATTTCTAAATTGGCTTCAACTGATTGATTTTTTTTCCCCACTCATTTTGGGCCGTATTTACCTAACTCTTGCTAATCTCTAATCGGATATCACACATTCTACATTTTATCTTGTTGGGTGTTGGATATTTTTGTTTTTCTATAAATGTATTGAGCTTTGTTCTGGGACGTAGTTACTTGAAAACAATATGATTTTACAGGGTGTTGCTATTACGTTTTCACGTTTTCTTAGGCAGGACCACAGCATCATTTAATCTAGGGCTAACTTTACCACTACTGAGACAAAATCCTTCAATGAACTCATGAATGCTCTGTGCATTATGGTGTTTTCTGCTCTGGCTAGGGAGAAGAGGAGCTATTTCAACACTGTGTGATCCTTAGTGAGGATTTTTTTGTACTAAAACTACAAAAATATATAAAGAACTATACAAATTCAGGCCGGGCGCAGTGGCTCATGCCTGTAATCCCAGCACTTTTGGGAGGCCAAAGAGGGTGGATCACTTGAAATCAGGAGTTCGAGGCCAGCTTGACTAACATGGAGAAACCCCGTCTCTACTAAAAATACAAAATTAGCCAGACATGGTGGCTCATGCCTGTAATCCCAGCTACTCAGGAGGCTGAGGCAGGAGAATTGCTTGAACCTGGGAGGTGGAGATTGCAGTGAGCCGAGATCACGCCATTACACTCCAGCCTGGGCAACAAGAGCAAAACTCCATCTCAAAAAAAAAAAAAAAAAAAAGAACTATAAAACTCAAAAACGTAGCAACAAACAATCCAACTTAAAAATGAGTAGAAGATTTGTACAAGCAACAACAACAACAAATACAAACTGGGTGTGTTGGCTTACGTCTGTAATCCCAGCACTTTGAGAGGCTGGGGTGGGAGGATTGCTTGAGTCCAAGAGTGTGAGTCCAGCCTGAGCAACATAGTAAGACCTTGCCTCTACAAAAAAAAGTTTTTAAATTAAACAGGTGTGGTGGCATGTGACTATAGTCCCAGCTACTCGGGAGGCTGAGGTGGGAGGATTGCTTAAACCCAGGAGTTAGAAGCTGTAGTGAACTATGATCATACCACTGCACTGTAGCCTGGGTGACAGAGCAACACCCTGTCTCAAACAAACAAAAAAAAAAAGCAGATGGCAAGCATATCAAAAGATGTGCTCAAAATCACCAGTCAATAAGAATATGCAAATTAAAATCACAATCAGATATAATTTGACATGTGTACACATATTAGAATGACTAAAATTTTAAAAGATTGATCATATCAAGTGTTACTGAGAAGACTGAGCAAGTAAAACTCACTGTTTTTGAGAATGTGAAATAGAAGACATTTTGACAGTTTCTTTTTTTTTTTTTTTTTTTT
>NW_016816467.1:294229-310149 GCF_001698545.2 Rhinopithecus bieti | reverse complement strand
GCTCTTGTTGCCCAGGCTGGAGTGCAATGGCACGATCTAGGCTCACCACAACCTCCGCCTGCCACGTTCAAGTGATTCTCCTGCCTCAGCCTCCCGAGTAGCTGGGATTACAGGCGCACACCTCCGTGCCCGGCTAATTTTTGTATTTTTAGTAGAAACGGGGTTTCATCATGTTGGTCAGGCTGGTCTCGAACTCCCGACCTCAGGTATCTGCCCGCCTCAGCCTCCCAAAGTGCTGGGATTACAGGCGTGAGCCACCATGCCCGGCCGACAGTCTCTTATAAAGTTAAACACACACCTACCATATGACCTAGACATTCCACTCCCAAATATTTACCCAAGGTAAATTAAAGCATATGTCAATACAAAGACTTGTGCACAATGTTCATAACAGCTTTATTTTAAATAGCACCAAATTGGAGATAACCCAAATGCCCATCAGCAAGTTAGTGGATAAAAATAAAGTGTGGTATATAATGGGATGCTACTCAATAATAAAAAGGAATGAACTTGTGCTACATGTAACAACATGAATGAATTTCAAAATCATGATGCTGAATGAAAGAAGCCAGACAAAAATAAGGACATATTGTAGGATCCCAGTTATACAAAATTTTAGAAAATACAGACTAATCTGTAATGACAGAAGATAGATCAGTGGTTGCCTGAGGTTGGGAGGGATAGATATATTTGCTATATTGATTGTGGTGATGGTTTCACGGTAGGTATCTATGCCAAAACTTATCAAATTATATGCTTTAAATACTTGCACTTTATTGAATGTCAACTATTCCTCAATAAAATTGCTTTAAAAAATAAAAAGATAGTCAACCCAACTAGGGGAAAAAAAGTAAAAGATTTAAACAGGAATTTTAGGCAATGCTACTCTCTGGAAATCTGGAGAATGTTTACTTTGGGTGTGTGGATGGGCTGGGGAGTTGCTTCTAATAGGATGGTAATGTTGATATCTTGATCTGGGTGCTGGTTACATGGGTTTGTTCACTTTTGGAAAAATCAGCCAGTTGAACACTTACGATTTGTGCAGATTTCTATATGTTACACCTCAATGAAAAGTTTGTTCATAATAAAAATTCAGTTATATTTACGTCTGTGATCATGGTGGAGAATTTTGCAAATGTTGTCAGCTCTATTTCAGGGTAAATTCTCTGCCACTCCTATTCTGGGAGATGAATCCTCTTACTGTGCTTTTCCAGGTGGTAGGAAAATTTCCTTAGAAGTTTCTCAGAAAGCTGTTTATTATTTTTATAAGTGAAGGATGTGCCTATTTTAGCTTCAAAGAAATCAGCAACCTCTTCCAGACAGGAAATTGCTTTGGAAGTGCAATTAGATTGTTCAGAATGTTAATGCAGTTAGATTCCAGTGGGATGGTGCCTTGGTGTGCTAGCCAATTTGCCTGTTCAGCCCGTGTGCGTCCTCCCTCAGAGCTACCTCCCTTCACGAGCCCAGCAGGGTGGACCCTTTGGTCATGGTTTCACTCTCTGATGCTGTTGTCTCTGGTGACAGCATCACTTGAACTATGGGAAAGCAATTGATAAGCCGTGCCAAGCCAATCAGTGAACCTTGAATGTAACCATTGATCCCAGAATAAGAAACTCTGAAACTTGAAGAATTTGGAATTGAGACAGAGAGTCTAGTTTGTTAGTGATGGGTCCAGGAGCTGGGAGGTCCTGTGGCTCTCCAGTAAGGAGAAATGAGATGTCTGCTGACAGGAAGAAATGAATGCTCACGAAGCACCAGGACTGAGAGGCCCTCCTGGTTTCAGCCCTGCCAGGGAACACACTGGAGTTTCTACCCCTGAGTCCATGAAATTTCACATGTTAAGTTAAAACCTCTCTTTGTATTTAATGTGACCTGAGTCAGTTATCTTCCTTTCATGTAAGACATGTGGCAAGCAATAAATCTAAGTAAAAATCTGAGTTATGATAGAGAAATGAAGAGTCCTATCATTATAGAATCTTAGATTTGCAGTAAAACTTTGAAGTTATCCAAGCCATACTTCTCCCCATTTTAGGAATTCCTTCTCTGTGAAAGCATTTCCTTTTCTGCTCAACCACTTGCAGTCTTCTTTCCCTTCCTCTTTACTTTGCTCTATTTTTCTGGCTTACTCCACTTTTCTTCCTACCTCCCTCCAACACAGGTCCATTCAGTGTTTACTATCAGTCAGACACTATTCTAGGTGATTAGCATTCAGCAAATCAGACAACAAATTCAATGGAGCTTACATTCAGGTTAGAAGAAACAGGTAATAAGCAAGACATCAGAAAGTAATTTACATTAGTATGTTAGAAGGTGATAAGTCCCGTGGGAAAAAGGAAGTGAGTAGAGTAAGTTGCGTGGAGAGTAACAGTGGTGATTGGGGAGGGGGATTGCAATTTAAAATAGGGTGAGCCTCACTGAGAACCTGCCATTTGCAAAGACATAAGGAAGTGATGGAATTTAAGGAACAGAGAGGAATCAAAACGAGCTGGAGGGAGAGTTACAGGAGATGAGGTAAGAGGCATAACAGAAACAAGTTCATATGAAGGCTTGTAGGCAAATGCAATTTGGCTCTTACCTTGAGTAAGCTGGACAGCCTTGGCAGGGTTCTGAGTAGAGAGACTTACTCTGACTTATGTTTTAACACAACTGACTTTTGAGAACAGATTATAGTAGGGCAAGGATAGATACAAGGACAATGTGATTATTCCGGAGACAACCTGTACCATTGAGTCACAATCTGTGTTCTTGTTAACTCCACCCACTGTTCTAAACTCCATCTAGGACAGTTAAAAACTTAGTGTCTTCTATTTAAAAAATGCTTTATCTCATTTTAAAAGTAGCCAGATATGTTCTCAGGAGTATAATTGGAAACTAAGGAAAAAAAAAAAAAAAGGAGTCATTCATTATACCACTTCCAGAGAGAACCACGTTTTCATTTTACATAGCATTCCAGTTTTTTTTTTTTTTTTTTACTATGCATACATTTCCAAATTGTCATCACCTTTCCCAATAATTCTTTAGCTATTTGATTGCAGATAATCATATTTTCTCCCTTAAGTATTTCATTCTATCGGTCAGGGTTTCTTATTCTGGGATCAATGAATACATTTCAAGGTTCTAGGAACCTGTTATAAAAGCACGGACCAAATTGTGTGTTTGTGTGTGTGTGTTTTGTGTGGAGGAAAAGATAAGTTTCTCCAACTTCTTTTTTTTTGTTTTTTTTGAGATGGAATCTGGTTCTGTCTTCCAGGCTGGAGTGCAGTGGCACGATCTGGGCTCGCTGCAACATCTGACTCCCTGGTTCAAGTAATTCTCCTGCCTCAGCTTCCCGAGTAGCTGGGACTACAGGCACCCGCACCATGCCCAGCTAATTTTTGTATTTTTAGTAGAGACGGGGTTTCACTATATTGGCCAGGCTGGTCTTGAACTCCTGACCTTGTGATCCACCTGCCTCAGCCTCCCAAAGTGTTGAAATTACAGGCATGAGCCACTGCGCTTGGCCTTTTTTTTTTTTTTTTTTTGGTGGGAGTCTTGCACTGTCACCCAGGCTGGAGTGCAGTGGTGCAACCTCAGTTTGCTGCAACCTCCGCCTCCCAGGTTCAAGTGATTCTCCTGCTTCGGCCTCTCCAGCAGCTGGGATTACAGGCGCCCGCCACCACGCCCAGCTAATTTTTGTATTTTTAGTAGAGATAGGGTTTCGCCATGTTAGCCAGGCTGGTCTTGAACTACTGAGCTTAGATGATCTGCCCACCTTGGCCTCCCAAAATTCTGGGATTACAGTCGTGAGCCACCACGCCCGGCCAAGTTTCTCCAACTTCTTAAAGGGGCCTGTGACATCAAAGAAAATTAAGAAACTTATATAAAAAGTTTTGGGGTATTTAGCTGCCATGGAATGACTGTGTTAATCATCCCCATCTCAATCCACAGGAGTGGGTTTCTAGCAGCCATATTTACCTAAGGTACTCTACCCACTTGGCCACTGTTGATAGGGGAAGTCACTTGACCCATACTCTGCCAGAAAAATTTCTTCTATTGGGAATTTGGAACCAGGATCGAGTGAAAGCCAGGTTCTGACAAGCGGAGTAGGGTCTGGAGAAAGCTGTCTCATACAAACAAAGAAGAATAAAACAGAAGGGAGAAACCAAGAGCCAATATTGCCAGCCTTCCCAATGACATTCCGTTTCCTGGCTGTCACCTTTACTAAAGCTCAGCAATATTCCTAACTTGGATTGTACGAGACATTCCTGTTTCCAGGGGTGATAGTCAAAATATTTAAAGCCAGCACTCTATGGGAACCAAAGAACCGGAGCAGATGCCAGAGATAAACAACGAGCTCAGCAATACCTGTGCATTTCATCTGAATGGCAGCTCTTTCTATATCATTAGGATCCACGCCCCATTTTTGCCTAAACCAACTGAACTATTTATTGAACCAAAAGAGTTTTAATTTTGATATAGAGTCATTGCTCTGGCTAAACAGTTATCCCAACAATTCCCTGTACAATGGAAAGCCCAGACTTCTCCTTCCCCTGTGTTGTCTGTGGTTGTTAATGACCCTCTTGTAGAAAGGAGGTCACAACAGAATAGTCAGCTGCTGCCTGACTAGTTGAAGGTGAGTATATTGAGATTATTGCCTTACGTGATTTGGACACAATCCTATTAATGCAGCCTACAGGAGGATTAGCTTTTAGAGCAACTACGTCACTTTATACTGAACTTATGATCAACAAAAACACCCAAGCCTCTTCACATAAAATAGTCAAGCCATTTTTCCATCATCTGTATTTATGAGATGGTATTTGGAACCCAAACTCAGGGCTGTTAAATTTCATTCTGTTGCTCTTGAGCCAGGCTTTTAAGCTCTCAAAAGACTTTAAAAGTCTCCATCATATTAGCCATCTCTTTTAGCTTTCTTTCATTCACGTATTTGAAAATTTTGCTCTATTGATTAGGCTTATTTGAAACCTAGTCTGGAGTTATACTCACTCAGTGACCAGAGTTCTAGTTGGGTATCAGATCTTGCCCAATATCTGGAAGGCTGTATTGTGGTGAGGCAGCTGAACTGGCAACATCTATTCTTATGAAAGGCTGTTTATAAATCTATTTCTATTTTCTCGGAATTCCTTTTAAAAAATGTACTAACATCATTTAAACTGAAATAGATTTTAGGAGGTATCAGAAATCTGTAGCCAGGAGCAAAGCTAAATTGCAAACCAAATGGAATAATTGAGATTGGGGTAATTGATGATATAAATTTCAGTGACCCAGGAGGTAAGAATGGGGAACCCAGTTATACAGATAGAGGGCTCAACCCAGAACTGCTCTTGTCTACTTGAGCAGGTGACCTCCACTGCTTCTGGCCTCACTGACCTGGCCATCATGGCATAGCCCTCTCTTGGATCATGGTGTGGACCTTTCTTAGCCTTCCTCCAGGTTGTTTAAAACAAATGCTGATCAGAATAGACCTGGATATTTGTGGACCTATAAATCTACAAAAAGCTCAGGTCAGGAAGCATGAGAGAAAATGAGATGATAATTCTAAATAGGAATGAGAATCCAAGGTGCAGAATGAGAATCCAGAAGTGCCTGCAGAAGATCCAGCAATATTTTGTTGCAATGGGGACACTTCTTTTATTTTTATTTTTTATTTTTTTCTTGAGATGGAGTCTTGCTCTGTCGCCCAGGCTGGAGTGCAGTGGCTGAATCTCAGCTCACTGCAAGCTCCACCTCCCGGTTTTACGCCATTCTCCTGCCTCAGCCTCCCCAGTAGCTGGGACTACAGGCGCCTGCCACCTCGCCCGGCTAGTTTTTTGCATTTTTTTTTTTAGTAGAGACGGGGGTTTCACTGTGTTAGCCAGGATGGTCTCGATCTCCTGACCTAGTGATCCGCCCGTCTCGGCCTCCCAAAGTGCTGGGATTACAGGCTTGAACCACCGCGCCTGGCCTGCAATGGGGACACTTCTGAGTGGCAGCTCTTTCATCCCAGACTTCCAAACCCTCCTGCTTTAAAAAGTATAATTTCCTAAACCCAGTGCCTAACCGTCTTCACTGCAAAAGTTATTTTGCACTAATTATAGCTAATGGCCGGTTGAGGTGGCTCACGCCTATAATCCCAGCACTTTGAGAGGCCCAGGCAGGTGGATCACCTGAGCTCAGGAGTTTGAGACCAGCCTGGGCAACATGGCGAAACCCTGTCTCTACTAAAACTACAAAAAAATTAGCCGGGTGTTGGGGCTCAAGCCTGTAATCCCAGCTATTTGGGAGGCTGAGGCATGAGAATCGCTTGAACCTGGAAGGTGGAGGTTTCAGTGAGCTGAGATTGTGCCACTGCACTCCAGTCTGGGCAAAGAGCGAGACCCTATCTAAAAAGATAACAAAACAAAAAAAATTGTAATTTATTTATATTTTGTCAGGATTTCTTTTTGGAATTTTACTAAGGTCATTTAAACTTAAGCAATAACATATTCCACCAAATATCATTCTTTTTTTTCTTTTCTTTTATTCCTGCACTTAGATACCTAAATAAAAATGTCCAGGCGTGGTTGCTCATGCCTGTAATCCCAGCACTTTGGGAAGATGAGGCAGGCCGATCCCTTGAGGCCAGGAGTTCAAGACCAGCCTAGGTGACATAGTGAAACCCTGTCTCTACTAAAAATACAAAAATTAGCTAGGCATGGTGGTGCATGCCTATAGTCCTAGCTACTTGGAAGGGTGAGGTGGGAGGATGACTTAAACCCGGAGGTGGAGGTTGCAGTGAGCCAAGATTGCACCACTGCACTCCAGCCTGGGCAACAGAGCAAGACCCTGTCTCAAGTAAGTAAGTAAATAAACAAATAAATAAATAATTAAAATGTCTAGTAAGTTGATAGAAACACCTACAATACCAACAGTATACAAAGTCAAAGGAGATTCAATGAAGAGACTTGGTCCATCTCCTTTTGGTGCCTGGGAGAAAAGTAGGAACTCCTTTTGGAGTCTCCAGATCAAGATCAGGAATTTCCTTCTGGAGAACACAATTTATTCAGTTATTAATTTACTTTCTTGTACAAGACACCACCCTAGGCACTATGTGAAAAGATACCACAAGGAAATTTTATGAAATATTTTCCATCAAGAAGCTTATAGTCTAGTAGGGTTAACCTCCAGGTTGTCTAAATTCTAGGGAATGTAAAGAGTGCCAAGATATTGGAAAAGGGGCCCATCTCTTCCTTGACTGATTTGTCCATGAGGCATCCACTGCACCAATTGTTTTTGCATACAGATTGCCACTAAGATGTCCTTCATTCCCAAAGGCTCTGCATGGCCCCTTCAGGCCCTACAAACCTCTGGAATACTCCTGTGCTATATTTGGAAGGCCCAGGAATTATTCGGCTTCCTTCTTGCCAAACCAAGGTTAAGAGTATTTGTGATGTTCATATCCTTATCTGCTCAGACACATATTGCAGACAAGTTCTCTGGGACCTGACTGTCTCCCTGGAGCTCTGTCCAGTAAGCATCATACAGACACCTGTTTCTTTCCATCCCCACACCTCTCAGAGGTCCTGGCCCCTCTGTAGAGATCTGCCCTGAAACAGGTTGAGAAACTGTCAGCGGGATGCATTGGTTTCTCTTGGCTCCATATCTCTCTTTCCTTACTTCTCTCTTCTCCACCCAGTCTGGGGGAAACTTCTGTTAGTCTCTTCCTCCCTTTGATCTAATTTTAAAAATTGCTCTGGCAATTCAGGCTTTTGGGACACAAAACACAGATTTTTTTTTTTCTTGCTTCCTTCTTTGTGGCCAGAACTTGGCCCTGACTGCGTTGCAAGGAAAGGAAAGAAGCAAGAAAATCTAAGGAGAAAACAGTAGTTAATTATTATACAATAATGTTCTCCACAACTGTGAAACAAGACGACCATGAATGCTAGGTGTGTTATCACTGGCATACACTTCTGGTGGTTTACAAAGTATTCAGAGAAGGGAGAAATTAGTGTTTACTGTAGGGGTAGGGCAGGCTCCTTGGAGGAGGTTGAATCTGAGCTAGGCTTTGATGGGTGGTTCTGTTTTGGGCTGATAAGAGGCCAGAATCTTACATTCTAGATGGAGAAAATAACATCCCTGAGGCCCAGATGCAAAAATATGAGACTAGGGATCATTGATTAGGAAGGCTGGGAAGATTCTGAAGAGCCTTGAAGCCAGATAAGGAGATTGGGCTTAATATGTGAAACTGTATATGTACATATACTTTTTTGTTTTGTTTTGAGACAGAGTCTTGCTCTGTCACCCAGGCTGGAGTGCATTAGCATGATCTCGGCTCACGGCAACCTCTACCTCCTAGGTTCAAGCGATTCCCCTGCCTCAGCCTCCTGAGTAGCTGGGATTACAGGCATAGATCTCTTATGTACTTTGAAGTCCCACTTTCAACAAGAAAGAACCCTGCATACCCTAGGACCTTAAGAAATATTCGTAGGAATTTGTGAATTCTTTGAATTAATTTGACCATATAAGTAATTACTTATTTATTTCTTTATTTATATTACCCTAACCTGTATTTAAAAATATTGTTTTGGCAGGGCATGGTGGCTCACACCTGTAATCCCAGCAGTTTGGGTGGCCGAGGTGGGTGGATCACCTGAGGTCAGGAGTTTGAGACCAGCCTTGCCAACATGGCGAAACCCCGTCTCTACTAAAAAATACAAAAATTAGCTGGGTGTGGTGGAGCTTGCCCGTAATCCCAGCTACTCAGGAGGCTGAGGCAGGAGAATCACTTGCACCTGAGAGGTGTAGTGTGCAGTGAGCCAAGATCGTTACACTGCACTCCAGCCTGGGTGACAGAGTGAGACTCCATCTCAAAAACAAAAAACAAAAAAAATTCGTTTCCAGGGATGAATGTGATGACAGGAGACGTGCAAGGGCATCTGTGGGAATCTATAGCCAGGAGATGTAATCTGACCTCCAGGTCATGGTTGAGGGAAGGAGATTTTCAACTGAGACCTGAAGGATAAGTTGGAGTTGGCCAGATAAAGGAGTTTAGGAAGAGTGGGCCAAGTGGAGTGAATGGTATACAGAAAGATGGGGAGGAGAGATGGAGCAGAACATTGGAAAATGTGAAAAGATTCCTATGTGACGCATGTGGCATATCAAGGGTTTTAGGCCAGAGAAAGGGTCTGGGCCAACTTAGGGATTCTGGACTTTGTCTTAAAGGTTTACATAGTGAAGTGATTTACATATTTAAGATCATCCTTGATATAGTATGGGGAATAGATTAGAGGAGGGAAAAGACTGGAAGCAGGTGAATCCAATGAGTTTGCTGCTGCAGAAGGGCTATAGTGACAGAAGCCAGGTGACAGGCAGTGAGTATGTAGAGATGGGCAGAAATATAGCATGTGTGTGGCAGGGAGAGGAGAGGCTGGGCGGTGTGTCTGAAAGTTTCTGATATGGGTAATTGGATGGAAGATAAGATAATACCATTTACTAAAACAGGGAATATTTTTTAAACATGCTTTTAAACTAAATTAAACCAAATTATTTGCTGAAGGCTTTTTGTGCACTGAGAGTATCAAGGAAGGGAGTATAACATGCTGTATTTTCTAAAGGCAATTGACCATTAAACCTTTTTTTGTTTTCTCTAGAGAATGAACAATGTGACACAAAGCACCACCATCGTATCATGATTTTCCTTATCAACAGATACTAAAATCGTGCCTGACGCAATAGTTCTATAAGAAAATAGAAGCAAGGATGCTGAGCAAAACTGGTGGAGAATTTCTGGGTCTTGGCCAAGTCAGGTGGCCTTTTTGAATCTCAGTTTATCCACCTCCCAATGGGTCAGGCTCATTTTTGCTTCACCCAGAATCCAAGGGAAGGGCATGGAAGCTGGTCCATGGTTATAGGGAAGAGCTGAGGCCACAGAAGGAGCCTGACCTCAGCTTCAATCTTGGCTCTGCCACTTCCTAGCTGAGTGTCCCTGAGCAAGTTATCTAACTTCTCCGATCCTCGGTTTCTTAATCTATACCTTGAGGGTTAAGAATATCCACCTCACTGTTGTGAGGATAGCATGATATAAAGAATATAAAGCTGCAAACACCTTCTTCCTTTAAAATAGGCAGTCAGTGTTATTTTCTTTTCCTCCTCCTTTCAGGAAGAAAGAGGCTGTTCAAAGCCCTTTGAGGGAGTGGTAGAGCCAGTTCAGACCCAGAATTCTTTGTCCAGGGTTTATTTGACAGTAACTGCCTTACAGGTGTTAAAAAAGTACCAGCTCAGAGTGGACAGTGATACTGAGACATGTTCAAATTCTACTCTCTAAAATTGGGAGAACTTTGTCAAATCAAGGCCTTCGTTTCCTGCCAATACCCTTTTTCCTCTGACTCTAAAAATCATATTGTATTTTCATACCAAGGAGATTTGACAGGTCTCCTAGATTCAGCTCTCTTCTGGCCTTTCTGGGTGACCCTTCCTTCTCTCAGGACCTCAGAACTCAGGTCCTTTAGAGCTCCAAGTCTTTGCAAAGATTATGTTGGGGAAGGAGAACGGCTCTTGTTCTAGAGGCCAGAGCTGCCTATCAAAACCTATTCTTCTTGTCTTCCTCAGTCAGATAACTTTTTTTTTCCTTCAGACAGGGTCTCAGGGTCTCCCTCTGTTGCCCAGGCTGGGGTGCAGTGGCGTGATCACTGCTCACTGCAGCTTTGACTTCCTGGGCTCAATTGACCCTCCCACCTCAGCGCCCCCAAGTAGCTGGGACTGCAGGCACACACCACCATACCTGGCTAATTTCTGTATTTTTTTTGTTGTTGTTTGTTAGAGACAGGGTCTCACTATATTTCCCAGGCTCATCTTGAACTACTAGGCTCATGGGATCTGCCTACCTTGGCCTCCCAAGGCTTTTGGATTACAGGTGTGAGCCACTGCACCCTTCCAAGAGAACTCTTAAAAGACTATGTTTCCAGCCTACTTTGCTGCTAGGTGTGGTTGTGGTCATTTGACTGTGTTCTGGCTAATGACACGTAAACAGAAGGGTTTTAGCTGAGACTCTAGGAAGGTTCACTGAAGGAAATAGAGCCTGTCTATGATCTGTGATTCAGACGTAGTGGTTGGAGCTCCATCTTGCATTATGAAGTAACCTTAAGGAAGGAAGCCACATGAAAGGAAGCATGAGCAAAGAGTGGCAAGGCTCTGGGATCCTGATGATTGTGAGACACCATACCTACCCTGGGCTGCCCACCGCTACTCTTATTTTTAAAGCCGGGACTGACTATGTTGCCCAGGTTGGCCTTGAACTCCTGGGTTTAAGCAATCTTCTGCTTCCTGAGTAGTTGAAATTACAGATGTATGCCACCATGGCCAGCTCACTCTTCCTTAGAGAAAGAGAGGGAGAGAATATGTCTTCTGTTTTGTTTAAACCACTGTCATTTTGAGTCTGTGTTATCAGCAACAAAACACAATTCCTGATGCCAGCTAGCAGCCACACCCGTGTTCCCACCTAGAGAGATGGTGTTTTCAAAGGAATAACAGATAAAACCTATAGAAGGATTAGGCTAAGCACTTGACATGCATTATTAGCTCATGTAATTGTTGTAACTTATAATAATAATGAGTTAAGCATTATTATCTTCATTTTACAGGATTAAAAAACAGAGATTATGGAACTTTCCTGAGGTTATATAGGCATTAAGTAGTAAAGTTGTGGTTAAAACTCAAGTTCTATTGGACTATAGAACTCATGCTTTTAATCACCGTAACCAGAGTATACTACCTGCCTGCAATTATACTGATTTGATATTTATAGATCATCCAGATCATAACATCTTTCTCTTTGTGTACTTTATTTAGAGGAAAAAAAAACACAACACTTTATCAAGAGATGATCTGGGT
Organism: Rhinopithecus bieti; assembly: GCF_001698545.2. Classification (NCBI taxonomy): domain Eukaryota; kingdom Metazoa; phylum Chordata; class Mammalia; order Primates; family Cercopithecidae; genus Rhinopithecus; species Rhinopithecus bieti. The sequence continues at coordinate 298,302 of NW_016816467.1, read as the reverse complement.
ATTTTTATTTTTTATTTTTATTCATTTTTTTTTAGGCTAGTCAAGTGAAGCAGGGGGAGTGGAGAAGGAACAAAGAAATCTGTACTTGGTGTGGTCAATTACTTGCAAACACCACTGCACTCAGACCAGATAATCTGAGTATTTCAACATGCTTGGCAATCGTATTTTATATTGCAAATTAAGTAGGGCTCTTGGGTTTGTAAACGAAAAATAAAATTCTAAGCCCCTGAACCAACTGAATGGACCCCCCTCTAGGCCAACAGCATTATAAAGTTAACCCAAAGAATTAGTTCAGGCCATGATGGGAATGGGGAGTCAGACATGACTCATTATACCTTCCTCCCTATAGAATTCAGGCACAACTGACCCACATTAACCCTAAAACAGTCCGAGCGAGGTGGCTCACACCTGTAATCCCAGCACTTTGGGACGCTGAGGCAGGAGGATCACCTGAGGATAGGAGTTCGAGACCAGCCTAGCCAAATAGTGAAACCCCGTCACTACTAAACATACAAAAATAAGCCAGGCATGGTAGCGTGTGCGCCTGTAATCCCAGCTACTCGGGAGGCTGAGACAGGAAAATTGCTTGAACCAAGGAGGCGGAGATTACAGTGAGCCGAGATCGCGCCACTACACTCCAGCCTGGGCGACAGACAGACTCTTTGTAGCAATAAGATACTAACATGACCAATAGCAGGTCCTGAAATAAATGAAAGTATTTTACCCCAAAATAAATTTATTTCACACGTTTTGAAATAGCCCTGCAAAGCTGTCTCTTGTGGGGAAAATCTATTTTCTGTAGAGCATCCCCTTCCCATTCTAGGTCTTTTCCCTGGTCCAGGAGGGAATTAACTAAGAGTCTGGCACCTTTTTAAGTCTGATAAGAAATTTACAATCTATTCTCTTTGAAGCCTGGCTTTATCTGCATACCAACCTTGGTCTCCATAAACCTTTATCTTTACCCAGACACTCTTCTGTTTATTCCAGGTCTTTAGGTAATAACTGAACTTTTTCAACTAATTGCCAATCAGAAAATCTTTGAATCCATTAGTGACCTGGAAGTCCTGCCCACCTTTGAGTTGTCCTGCCTTTCTGGACCAAAACAATGTACACCTTACATGTGTTGATTGATGTCTTATGTCTCCCTACAACGTATAAAACCAAGCTGCAGCACAACCACCTTGGGCATGTGTCCTTAGGTCCTCTTGAGACTGTGCCTCAGTCCATGGTCAGTCATATTTGGCTCAGAATAAATCTCTTCACATTTTTGCAAAATTAGACTCTTTCTGTCAACAGATTAGCCATTTGGTTTCAAGATTATGCTTCTCTGATCATGTGGAGTGTTGACTGTACAGATAACTGAGGTCTAGTCCCTGGATCTGTTGCTGTCAAGTCAATGCACTGTGTCTCAGAAGTCCTAAGTTAAAGAAAAGGCCCCACACTTTCTTCTCTTTCCGCCTCTGAACTGTAATACCTAGATCTTTTTGCTATTCTTTTGTATTATCTGTGGACAAAGTAGTAGGTGCAAATCTAAGTAGCAACAGAAACCCCAGGATTAAACATCATGATAGAAAAATGAAATAGAGAAGACGATTTTCTCAGAACTCTGAGAGCTTTCAAAAAGGCAGACAGGCTTGGCCAGGGATCCAGCCCTCACCTCCCAGGAAGCTTCCTCTTGTGCGAGATGTCCCTGAGGTGGAGTGTGAGGGAGAGGCTGTGGGAAGGCAGAAGGATCCAGGGTGGAGGCTGTGCAGTCACTGCTCTTGGTAATTACTGAGTGAACTCAGGAAAGGTGTGGCATGAGCAGATTTGTTGGTGCCCCATGAGCAAGGGGTGGAGCTTTGAGCCCAGGCCAGTAGAGTATACATGCATTCATTTACCAGGGCTGCTGTAACAAAGTACAGAAGCTACACGGCCTAGGACAAGAGAAATGCCTTTTCTCACAGTTCTGAAGGCTAGAATTCTGAAATCACGGCATTGGCAGGGCCATTCTTTCTCTGAAGACTCTAGGAAATGACCTCTCTTAGTTTCTGGTAGCCTTAGGCATTCCTTGGTTTATAGGTGACTGTCTTTTCCCTTTGTCTCTTCACTTCATCTTTCCTCTATGTGTACCTGTCTCTGTGTCCAAATTTTGTCTTTTCATAAGGACCGCAGTCATATTGGATTCGAACTCACCTTAATGACCTCATCTTAGCTTGACTGCCTCCAAATAAGGTCACATTCTGAGGTGGTGGGGGTTAGAACTTCAACACATCTTTCTTCAGGCACACAATTAAACCCATAACAGGATGAAACCCAGTTTACAGAAGCATGTGTAGGAGCAAAGCAGAGGAAACCATAGAGTTAAAAGGTCAGGAATTCTTGGAAGTGTGTTTAGGGGCATTGGACTCACACAAGCTGCTACTCTAGAAGTTCAGGCCAAGTTTACCTAAATCTCTAAGGGTCAGGGAGGCTTTCATATGAAATCTGGACTGCAGAAGAACAGGAAGAGGCAAGGACACTGCCCCCGGAAGGGAACACCCTCTTTGATGGAGCTGTGAGAATCCTCCACCGTGAGGTGGATTCACTGTCCACAGGAAGGCCTCACAATGCAATTTCCAAGTATTTTTAATACAGATATTAAGGTGCCTTTCCAGCTGCCACCAGGAAACGTGAACCTAAAATATAATCTTGCATCATGTTACAACAACATTAGAGTGAAGAGGGGAGATGTAGACGGTATTTTGTACTTACACAAATAGAAGAAAATCTTGAAAAAAGACAGTCAGAATATGATTTTTTGTTGTTTATTTTTTGAGATGGAGTTTTGCTCTTGTTGACCAGGCTAGAGTGCAATGGCATGATCTCAGCTCAGTACAACTTCCGCCTCCTGGGTTCAAGCGATTCTCCTGCCTCAGCCTCCTGAGTAGCTGGGATTAAGGTGCATGCCACCACGCCCGGCTAATTTTTGTGTTTTTAGTAGAAACCGGGTTTCATCGTGTCAACCAGGCTGGTCTCAAACTCCTGACCTCAGGTGATCCACCCACCTTGGCCTCCCAAAGTGCTGGGATTATAGGCGTGAGCCACTACGCCCGGTCTGGTTTTTCTTTAGTGCTATCAAAGGTAGGGAGTGATGATTCTAGATCAATAGTCTCAATTACCCCAAATTGAAATGGTTAAGTTCATGCAGCACCCTAGTGTTCATTTTCTTCCTCTACTGATCCTAGTGATTTTCAGATGTGCTGCTGATCTTGCCACACATGGCTCAGCTCCCCTCACTTGCCAAAACAATTTACTTGAGGCAGGAATCATTTCAGTCACTTTAGGTTGCTCTCAAACCAGTGAAACACTATTATTTAACTCTCTTGCAGGTTTATCCCAAACGTAATATACAAAATAGGGCTCTGTGCTATAAATCTGTGTTGACCACTAAGTTTCCCTTATTTCTAGCGTGCTCATATTTGGTGTTCTCACCCTAATTATGGAGTCCCTGCCTTCAGTGTTTGAATTACACACAGATGAACACACACACACACACTCAGACACACTCACACTCGCACACTCACTCACCCTTGCCTTGTTTAGATGCTTATTTGGAAGAATCATGCATCTACCTTGGCTTTCATTGTGACATCTCATCCAAGTCACCTGTTTAATCCTCTAATCCTGCTGTGAACTCTGAATTACAGCCCTACCCTTGTGATTTCCTTTCTCCTAGTGACCATGACCCTATAACTTTGCAGATGCCTGTGACCTTGTGCCTAGATTCTAGGGCACATTTTTTTTTTTTATCACCTTGCTTTGGTGGTTGAGACCAGCATAGGGATCAGCAAGTTTTTCCAGGATGGGCTCGACTGCAAACATTTAGGTTTTGCAAGCCATATGGTCTCTGTTGCAATTAATCAATTCTGCTGGTAGCACACAAGCAACCATAAACAATGCATAAACCAAAAAGCATCACTGTGTTCCAATAAATCTTTATTTATAAAAATAGGCAGCAGACTGGATTTGACCTAAAGTCTATAGTTTGCTGACCTCCTTGTCTAGTCTATAACTTATCTCTGTATTGCCTCTTTTTTTTTTTTTTTTTTTTT
>NW_016816467.1:282910-293779 GCF_001698545.2 Rhinopithecus bieti | reverse complement strand
TTTTATTTTGGGCCCCCCTTTTTTTGTTTTAAATTTTTTTTTTTTTTTCTTTTTTTTTTTTTTTTTTTTTTTTTAAAGACAGAGTCTCACTCTGTTGCCCAGGCTGGAGTGCAGTGGTGTGATCTCGGCTCACTGCAGCCTCTGCCTTCTGGGTTCAAGCAATTCTCCTGCCTCAGCCTACCAAGTAGCTGGGACTACAGGTGTGTGCCACCATGCCCAGCTAATTTTTGTATTTTTAGTAGAGATGGTGTTTCATCATGTTGACCAGGCTGGTCTTGAACTCCTGGCCTCAAGTGATCTGCCTGTCTCTTCCTCCTAAAGTGCTGGGATTACAGGTATGAGCCACTGCACCCACCCTATTGCCTCATTTTCTAGTTTATTTTTCTTTTTTTTTTCTTTTTCTTTTCTTTTCTTTCTTTCTTTTTTTTTTGAGATGGAGTTTTGCTCTTGTTGCCCAAGCTGGAGTGCAATGTCGTGATCTTGGCTCACTGCAGCCTCCACCTCCCGGGTTCAAGTGATTCTCCTGCCTCAGCCTCCCAAGTAGCTGGGATTACAGGCGCGTGTCATCACTCCTGGCTAATTTTTTTGTATTTTTAGTAGAAACGGGGTTTCACCATGTTAGCCAGGCTAGTCTCAAACTCCTGACCTCAGGTGGTCCACCTGCCTCGGTCTCCCAAAGTGCTGGGATTACAGGTGTGAGCCACTTTGCCTGGTCTCATTTTCTATTTTCTTACTCCCACCTCCTCCAGCTTTGTTCCTTTCCCTTAGATTGCTGAGAGTAAAGCATCACGACTTCCATGTAAAATCCCAAGATAAGATACAAATCACCACTGGATAAACCAATAAAAATTAGTCCATGTACCTGAGTAACAAGTCTGCTTCGGTGCCCATGGGGGCTTCTTAGAAGAGGCAGCACGCAGATTATGGTCTCAAGTGGCTAATGCTTTAATCAGATGCTATTTCGGCAATTTATGCTATTTCCTTCCTAAGAATTAGAACCTTGTCTTGGCTTTTTGCTACACTCTGGTGTTAGTCTCCGTTTGTTTCTTTATCCAGTACTGTTTTGTCCTTATTCCTTGCATAAGAACTCTGGATTTTCTTCAGCTATAACAACAGTGTGTGCAGGGAAGACATATCTCTCACAAGTTCAGGGAATGCATTTTTGTCTGGAATTTGTATTGGATATATCTGGGACACAGTTTTAGGCAATAGTATCTGAGGGAAGTCTCCTTGGGGCTTCTAGGAATGAATTTTTCTCCATGATAGGAAAGAGAAACATGACATGAAACCCCAGAACCTTTCTCCTGGCTGTTGATTATCACTGAATGAAAACAATATTCTTCTATCTGCTGTACCCATCGCCATCTTGGGACCATGACAGGGGACATGATCAACACTTTAACATTGGCAGAAGAAAATAATGAAAATAATTTGTTTAGTAATAGGATGTTTCCCCATCCTCTCTCTTAGTTATAGAGTATATATACCCTATATTAATATTTTAAATGCTAATGATCATCTGAGCCTTCAGCAAGTCTCTTTTTTTTTTTTTTTTTTTTTTTGAGACAGGGTTTCACTCTGTCGCTCAGGCTGGAGTGCAGTGGCACGATCTTGGCTCACTGCACTTCAGCCTCCTGGGCTCAGGTGATCCTCCCACCTCAGTCTCCCGAGTAGCTGGGATTACATGTGTGCACCACCACACCTGGCTAATTTTTCATATTTTTTTATGGAGTCAGGGTTTTGCCACATTGCCTAGGCTAGTCTCTAACTCCGGGACTCAAGTGATCCTCCTGTCTTGGCCTCCCAAAGTGCTAGGATTACAGGCATGAGCCACTGCTCCAGCCGTAACTTCTAAGAATTGGAAAGATTCTATTTTATTTTAACATTTTTAGAGATGGGGTCTTGCTCTGTTGCCCAGGCTGGAGTGCAGTGGTATAATCATAGCTCACTGTAACTTCAGACTCTCGCGTTCAAGCAATCCTCCTGCCTCAGCTCTTGAGTAGCTGGGACTATGGGCATGAGACAATGTTCTTGGCCTTAAGAAATGAAAGATTTCAAATTCTGAAACACATCTTGCCCCAAGGGCTTTAACTAATGGATCCTGGACCTGCACTATAATTTGTATCCTGTGTTGTGTAATAAAATCCTATTCTAGGGGACTAGTACCCCATGCTCCAAGAAAAGCGTATTTTCCAAAGGACAAGATTTCCTCTATCCAGCACCTCCCTGGAGTCTCTGCCTCACTGAGGTCAAGTCTACAACAACAACAACAAAAAATCACTGGCTTCTACCCATGAGAATTTAGTGGTAGCTTCTCTCTCAGTGCACATTTGTTTTTATGTAGAATATGCCATACAAAGGTACAACAATCCTAAAGTCTTCTTCCTTCTTCAAGATACTGGGGTGAAATGTGGTGAAGCCATGTGGAGACACAGAGATCAATGTTCCTCTCTCTGCTGTGACCCTATGTGCAAATGCTCACCAGAATATGCCATGACACTGTGCAATTTATCATTTCTCACCAAAGCTGCTCATTTCATCAGATTTCCCCCATTTGATAATAAAAAACACTATATCTGATTGGCTGATAAAAGCTGCTTTAATAAGGCCCATGTACTTTGAGTGGCCCACACAAACCTCTAAGGACAGTAAATTATATCTTGGAAATGCAGGCTTTTTGGAAATGTGTCTGCATCAGGACTCTGGGGGATTTAAATGCAGAGGGATTTGCAAGGTTTGCATTTTTCATTCATTAAGGCAGTGTTGCTGCCAAACTTCTCTTCCTATTGGTCATACAGGGGGGTGGGCTCAACACAGCGGGCTGGTTGTAAATTACCCTGTGGCTTGGAGCAGCCCAAATGTAATACCAAGGGAATCATAGATTTTGGCACAAGTTTTGTGAACAATTTCTGAGAAATCCAAATGTATTGAAAAATCACATGTTTACAGAGGAATGAAACACTGAGCTTATCTTAAGTTCAGCAGGCCAAGAATTAAGTTTGTCCTTTACCTAAACCAGTGTGAGAACGCCAGAATTAGATGACCGTGAGTCCTCTACTTTTGTAGCATTCCGTAGAAAAATTACTATAATTCAATGGTTATTTAGTCTTGATCTGTGATTCTTCATCTGTTCTTTTTCCTTCTTCTTCTTTTTTTCTCTTTTAAATCCTTTTGAGAATCTGAAGAAAGCTCTGGACATTCTGAGTAGAAATTGCCCACAAATACACACACAATTGTGTACACAATTTCTGGAGGCTGGCGGGTCCTTCAAGGCTTGTCCATAATTCTCAGGTTAAGAATCCCTGCTCTTTATACCAGAAGCCTTTTTTTTTTTTTTTTTTGAGCTGGATTTTCGCTCTTGTCTAGGCTGTAGTGAAATGNCTGGATTTTCGCTCTTGTCTAGGCTGTAGTGAAATGGCACAATCTTGGCTCACTGCAACCTCTGTCTCCTGGGTTCAAGCGGTTCTCCTGTCTCAGGCTCCCAAAGTAGCTGGGATTACAGGCATGCACCACCATGCCCAGCTAAATTTTGTATTTTTAGTAGAGACAGGGTTTCACCATGTTGGCCAGACTGGTCTTGAACTCCTGATCCCAGGGGATCCTCTTGCCTTGGCCTCCCAAATTGCTGAGATTACAGGCATGAACCACCATGCCCGGCCAGAAGCTCCTCAATGGCAACAATTATGTATAATCGCTGTTTCTAATTATGTCCAATTGGCACAGCATCTCTCCTGTTTGTACCTAATATCCCATTACATACTCAGAAATTCTAGTTAGTGTTTCACATGAACTTACAATAATAAAGTTATTCTTTATTTTTATAGTGCTCTTAAAAAAATTGAGGTGTTTATTTGGTTACAAATGCAAGTCTGTACTTTAAATAAGTTCTGCAATGTATCACTCCCTTGATGCAGGAAAAAAATAGTTTTTAAAGTTTTTGGCTGGGTGTGGTGGCTCATATCTGTAATCTCAGCACTTTGAGGGGCCGAGGCGGGATGATCACTTGAACCCAGGAATTCAAAACAAGCCTGAACAACAAAGTGAGACCCCTTTCTCTAAAAAACAAAAAATAAAAAAAAATAAAATAGCTGGGCATGGTTATGTGTGCCTGTCATCCCAGCTACTAGGGAGACTGAGCTGGGAGGATTGTTTAAGCACGGAGGCTGAGGCTGTGGTGACCTGTGATCCCATCACTTCTTTCCAGCCTGGGCAACAGAGCAAGACCCTGTCTCCAAAAAAGAAAAATAATATTTTCTTCTCTTTATCTCCAGAATTTCCCTGAACCAACTGTATGCTTGGTGTCACTGCTAGGAATTGCCCACTCTCTGTCTAACTTCTGCTTCATGTAAACTTTTAAAGGTCCTCGTCTTTACTTACATCTTCCCAGAACTATGGGGTAAAAGGTTCCTGCAGTCATTGCACTGAGCAATTCCAGGGAGCACCATTAACACATATGACCATGTAGACCTTAGCCTTCACCCAGTATGGGTAATATCTGCCATCGTTGAATACTTACTGTGCTAAGGACATGTAGAAACATGTATTATCGTCACAGTACCGGGCAAGTTAGCTATTATCTCCTTTATTACTTGAGGAAATGAAGGCCAAGAAACCCAAAGTGATATGCTTACAGACATAAAACTATATGTTACAGAGTCACAGTTTGAACCCAGACTTTTCTGACTTTAGAACCCTGCACTTAACCTACTATACTAACCTTCTTCACCCTGGATTTGCAATTTTGTAAAACGAAATCAGATTAGAGAAATGGATAAAGAAGAGATCTATTATTCTTTCTTTTGTGCCAAGGAAAATCTCCCAGGAGATGTGTCTGAGGAGCTTCAGGAAATTGGCATGCATGCATATGAACCAGTGTCCCCACTGAAGTGTGGAGGGGCACCTGGGTGCATAGCTTTTTTTTCTTTGTTATGAACTGTTATATTTTATTTTATTGTTATTATACTTTAAGTTCTAGGGTACATGTGCACAACATGCAGGTTTGATACAAAGGCATACATGTGCCATGTTGGTTTGCTGCACCCATCAACTCATCATTTGCATTAGTTATTTCTCCTAATGCTATCCCTCCCCCAGGCCTCCACCCTCCTACAGGCCCCAGTGTGTGATGTTCCCAGCCCTGTGTCCAAATGTTCTCATTGTTCAATTCCCACCTATGAGTGAGAACATGTGGTGTTTGGTTTTCTATCCTTGTGATAGTTTACTGAGAATGATGGTTTCCAGCTTCATCCATGTCCCTACAAAGGACATGAACTCATCCTTTTTTATGGCTGCATAGTATTCTATGGTGTACATGTTCCACATTTTCTTAATCCAGTCTATCATTGATGGACATTTGGGTTGGTTCCAAGTCTTTGCTATTGTGAATAGTGCCACAATAAACATATGTGTGCATGTGTCTTTATAGTAGCATGATTTCTAATTCTTTGGGTATATACCCAGTAATGGCATTGCTGGGTCAAATGGTATTTCTAGTCCTAGATCCTTGAGGAATTGCCACACTGTCTTCCACAATGGTTGAACCAATTTACACTCCCACCAACAGGGGTGCACAGCTTTTATCATTAGAGAAGGGTTGAAGATAAACTGGTGAGGGGTACATAGCATGGCCTCAGGAAAAACTGTGTCACAGGTGAGAATTTTCTTGGGTCCCCCAGTTTCTCTTTCATCCTTCTCACACCTGGGTAGCCCCACTCTTTTCATAGGTGAAAGTAGGCGGATATGAGAATTTCAGGTGTTTTCTCGCCAACCGGTAAGAAAGTGGCAGCAGCTTGCTATTCTGGCTTTCATTGACAGGTAACAAAGGGAGGGACATGTGCAGAAGGATATTGAAGCTGAGAAGTTCAGAAGCTAATTCAGGGTAACACGGAGACGGGGATGCAGGAGTGGCACATGCAAGCTAGCTAAAAGGAATCACTTTCTCTTTTTTCAGGTCTGATTCACCCAGGAGGTGTCCCTGGGGACTCCTCATTGGAGACATATTCCTTCTCTCAGGCTGAAATATCATCTAGGTCTCCCAACTATGCTCCTTGAGCCTCTAACTGGACTGTTCCCTAGGATAAGTAAGAAGTCATAGGCAGTGACTCAGTCTAGACAAGTGAGTGAAGAAGCTGAAGAAGAAACAGGTTCTATTCAGTTTTATACTTCCTAAGTCAACCTTAGATAATAACAATATACTACTGAGATTGCCCTGGAATTTACAATCTAACAAAGGGGTAGTATAAGAGAGTTACCTGGCAGAGCCAAGGTGGGCAGGGCACACAGGACAGTAGGAAAGGAAGAGGAGGGAGGATGTCTTGGAATACACTTACTGACAATGTCCAGGCCAGTGCCATGGCACCCAGGGCAAGTCTTTCCTTTTTTTTTTTTTTTTTTTAATTCCCCAGGCTGGAGTGCAGTGGCGCCATCTCGGCTCACCGCAACCTCTGCCTCCTGGGTTCAAGTGATTCTCCTGCCTCAGCCTCCCGAGTAGCTGGGATTACAGGCATATGCCACCATGCCCAGCTAATTCTGTATTTTTAGTAGAGACAGTGTTTCTGCATGTTGGTCAGGCTGGTCTCGAACTCCTGACCTCGGGTGATCCACCCACCTCGGCCTCCCAAAGTGCTGGGATTACAGTCGTGAGCCACTATACCCGGCCCACCTTTCTTTAACCTCACAGCACACCTGGAGAGGCACCAAAGTCTCCAGAAAACTGCCATACCTTTGTGCAAACTGCCCAATGGACGGTCTTCATTGGCAGTTAAGGCCATTTGTGAACACTTCCCTCTCTGCCCAGAAGGCTGGGACCATGTCCTCTGATGGGCAGTAGTGGCACAGAAAGAAAAAAACCTAAGCAGCAGTACTTGGGTGAGGTTGGCTGGTGGGAAAAATTCCCTTGCTGTAGAACAAACTCTCAAGTGACTTAGTAAAATGAAAATGCCTCTAGAGTATTTAGGCAAAATTTAAAAACTTAGCATGGGCTGGGCATGGTGGCTTACACCTGTAAGCCCAGCATTTTGGGAGGCCGAGGTGGGTGGATCACCTGAGGTCAGGAGTTCGAGACCAGCCTAGCCAATATGGTGAAACCCTGTCTCTACTAAAAATACAAAAATTAGCCAGGTGTGGTGGTGCATGCCTGTAATCCCAGCTACTCGGGAGGTTGGGGCAGGAGAATCACTTGAACCTGGGAGGTGGAGTTTGCAGTGAGCCGAGATCACGCCACTGCACTCCAGCCTGGGCAACAGAGTAAGACTGCATCTCAAAAAAACAAAAACAAAAAACAAAACACACCTTAGCATGGAGAACCTTCCAGATTGCTACCTAAACCTGCTTTTTGATTGAGGCTTAAAAAAATATGCTGTTCTATACCATTGCCCAGAGGGGACTATGAAACCACAGGACACTAGACCCTATCTATTGTTGATGGTCTCTCCAGATGTTAAAAAAGTCATAACCTTTATTTTTTTTGCATTAGATATAAGACCTTAATATAGAAAGTGACCTACAAAGCCACCAAGCAGGTCAGCATGGGAGACGAACAAACAAGCCTGCTTGGCCGGGCTTCTGGTCTCCTATTACTTCTTTTTCCTCATGGTGGGCTATAGCCTGTGCCCACTCTTATCCCTCTAGATGAGGGTTGTCATCTCCTGGCAGGATCACAGCTAACTGAAGGCAAAGTGTGAGAACACAAAACTTAACCTTGTATTCAAAGCAAAGCAGGGGAAGCGTCCAGGCAGATGGGAAGTTAAAAAACTCAAGAAGGAAATATTTAGGGTTATTTATTTTCATTGCCTGTCTGAAATTTTCATCTTATTTTCATCTTATTTCCATTGGAAAACACATTTATTGAACACCTCCTCTGCTCTAGACACGGTAGCAGCCCTTTCTAAAAGTACAAGCATAAACAAACTGTTTCCTTTTCTGGTAGAAGTTCTAGTAGGGGGAATCTGTTATGGAACACAAATAACTATCACACAAGGCCCACTCAGTAACACAAAGCTAATACCTGAGAGGTTCCAACAGGGAGAAATGTGCCACCCTTGGGAAGCCACAAGCAAGGGACCTTGAAAAAAGGAGCATTTCAAATGGGCCTTGAGAAAAGCATAAAATTTAATTAAAGATTAATCTACTATTAGTTTAATTAGGAGGGAGATTGAGGATTGGGTGAGTATGTGTTTGGAAGAGACAAATGGCTTGAGCAAAGGCCCATGGACAGAAGGGCCAGGGTTAAGGCGGAGAAATAGTGGGGTGGCCTGTGGACCTGAAGTGATGGCATGTATAGATGTGGACCTGGGAGGAAGAGTCTGTAACTACGTCATCACTGACATAAACTGTAGAGATGTGGGCCTGGGAGGAACAGTCTGTAACTATGTCATCACTGACATAAACTATCCCCTATAGTAGATGCCCGAAGAGTGGTGATTGGGAAAAATACAGATCTATATTAGGTGATAAAGAACAGATGGCAGGGTTCTGAAGGCCTCACCTACTTTTTTCTTCTTTCCACTATTCATATTTCCTCCTCCTTCTATTTTCAAACATTGTAGAAAAGGCGAATTTTTAAGCAAGGGGTGTTTGTCTAAGACCATTAAGGCAAGCTTGACCTTCCGCACCAGTAAGGGAGTCTCCATCCATCCTGCTTTGGAAAACATAGCATTGAATTTTTAAATATACAGGCACTTTTTTCTTAATAACAGTCAAAGATACTTTATGTAACTTTGGCTTTGAAAGCAAATATATAGTTTAATATTTTAGTTTCTTAAAATTGCTATGGCTATATGTATTTTGATGCTAAACAAGACAGGACTTACCAGCTATTCCACAATCCTAGGCAAGTGGCATGTCTGAACAAAGAATATTTTGACTACTATACATCAAAAAAATTAATTTCTTTTCTTTCTTTCTTTTTCTTTTTCTTTTTTTTTTTTTGAGACAGGCACTTGCTCCAGCAGACTCACTGCTGCTGGAGTGCAGTGGTGTGATCATAGATCATTGCAGCCTCGAACTCCTGGGCTCAAGTGATCCTCCCACTTCAGCCTAAGTAGCTAGGACTACAGGTACATAGCACCACATCCAGCTAATTAAAAACAATTTTTTTTTTTTTGTAGACATGGGTGTGTTGCTATCTTGCCCAGGCTTGTCTTGAATTCCTGTGCTCAAGAGACCTTCCTGTCTTCTTGGCCTTGCAAAGTGCTGAGATTACAGGTGTGAGCCACCACACTTGGTTTAAGTTTTCTGATATATAATACTTAATGACATATTTTCGGGAAAATTACACATTTCAATTCTTCTAAAATTTGGGCAAGTCACATAGGTCTTTGAACTCTGATAGGTTTTCTTGGTGCTATTTTAGTCCTAGGTAGAAGATTATGGAAATATTAATTTTTTTTCTTTTATTTAGAAGAAACTGCAGCAGCAAAAAGGCTAATCAAATCAAAACCTGGTAATGTTAGATCACACTTTGGCAAACTTTCACTTTTTTTTTTTTTTGAAGACAGAGTCTCACTCTGTCGCCCAGGCTGGAGTACAGGAGCATGATCTCGGCTCACTGCAATCTCTGCCTCCTGGGTTCAAGCGATTCTTCTGTCTCAGCCTTCCGAGGAGCTGGGACTACAGGTGTGTACCACCATGCCCGGCTAATTTTTTGTATTTTAGTAGAGATGGGGTTTCACCATGTTGCCCCGGCTGGTCTCGAACTTCTGAGCTCAGGCAATCTGCCCGCCTTGGCCTCCCAAAGTGCTAGGATTTTAGGTGTGAACCACCGCACCTGGCCTTGGCAAACTTTCATATGGGGGACACTAAGTCCATGACTGTTCCCTGATTGATTGAGAGATAAGAGTGAACCATGATAGAATCAGAAAGAAATACATCCAGAAAAACTTTCCAGCTCAGGAAAATTTTCAGTGTTCAAAATTCATCAAGAACTCTCCCTTTAAAATACAGATACCTCTGAATAGTTGAACCCATTTGTCATTCAAGTGGTGCAAATTATTTTACTCCGATAGCATTTTACTCTTATTTCACAAATTGAGCCCAGGTATATGGAAGCATTGGAAGTACCGAAAAGAGGTTGCTGGTAAGAGGGGAAAGGTTAATTTTTAAGCAAGGGTGTTTGTCTAAGACTAGTATGAGATGGGTTTCTTCTTGTACAAAGGACCTCTCCTCTGTACACTGGTACAATTACATGGTCTTTATGACATTGGATGGGAGACCACATCAGGATTCTGGAAAACTCCAGGAGTGAGAGGAGAGCTCTGATGAGGGGCTAATGTAGGCCCTGGATGGTAGAGGAGTAGTAGAAGTACAAGAGAGAGAGGCTGGGATATAGAAAGGTTGTAAACCAACATCACCTTTTTCACAATGTTGCAATGTTGCCCAAGAACCTGGTGGTGGGAATCACTCCTTGATACTGAGAAAAACCTGCAAACTACTTATTTCCCACGCCGTGTCTGAATGGCTTAAAATAACATAATAGTGTTGAGCTGTTTTGAACTTTCCCCTTTTCTATAGTTAATTGGAGGAATCCAGTGGAGAAGATGGTTACTTTGGTATAAAACAGGCTCTTGTCCCTATCCCAGTTCTGTCACTAATGTGTTATGTGATGTGGGGCAGATGACTTAGCCTTCCTGCTCACCCTTTTCTCCCCTGGTATTATAGAAAAGGCAATAATATCTGTCTTGCAGTGTTAATGCAAGAACTAAATAACATATGTTTTAAAAGCTCAGCAGGATACTTTCAGTAAATATTGTATTTCTTTCTCATAATGCTAAATTCCATTCATTCCATTTTGAAATTCTGGAAGGACAAGCTCACAGTGCAGAGCAGGGCATCGAGGCCATTCTTAAATTTTTTTTTTTTTTTTTTTTTTTT
>NW_016816467.1:267174-282689 GCF_001698545.2 Rhinopithecus bieti | reverse complement strand
TTTTTTTGGTAGAGACAGGGTCTTACTATGTTGCCTAGGATGGTCCCAAACTCCCAGCCTCAAGCAATCCTCCTGAAGTGCTGGGATTATAGGTATGAGCCACTGTACCTGACTGAGGTCATTCTTAACAGGGTCCTCCAGGTCTCCTCAGCTGTATCCCATTTCTCCAGGGCTCTGAAGCCAATTCATTATCTCAGGGGACCTGGGAGCAAAAGAAGAAATGGACTTTGGTTTACTGCCAACTAGAGCAGAGTCTTTCCAGAGCTCTCGCAAGCCCAAGGCGTTTCCCTGGAACTAGACCAGCCATGGATGGAAGAGGCCTGGTTTCCCTGTGCTTGGCTTGCCTTGGAATTTCCAAAGAACCGTGCCAGGATCCTGCCAGACTTGAGATGCTGTTCTCTTTTTCCTCAAAACTGTTTATGTTAATTAATCAAGACATTTTTGAGCAGAAATCCTTCATGTAGAGGACATTTCCCACAAACATTCCACCCTGCAACACATCTTCCAAGCTAAAAATATTTTATGTGTTCTAGCCTCTAAAATTTTATAAATGACGATTCAAGCTGGAAGGAGTGAATATTTGTACATATTCCTTAATTGAATGCCATTTGAAGTGAAAAAAATCAATAGCTATCCCAGTAACTATCTAATGCATTATAAAATTAACTCTAGCCTCTCTAATTTGCATGGTTAAAAGTGCTTTAAGTGGCCGGGCGCGGTGGCTCATGCCTGTAATCACAGCACTTTGGGGGACCGAGGCGGGCAGGTCACTTGAGGTCAGGAGTTTGAGACCATCCTGACCAACATGGCGAAACTCTGTCTCTACTAAAAATATAAAAATTAACCAGGCATGGTGATGCACGCCTGTAATCCCAGCTACTCAGGAGGCTGAGATAGGAGAACCAGGGAGGCAAAACTTGCAGTGAGCTGAGATTGTGTCACTGTACTCCAGCATGGGCAACAGAGTAAGACTCTGTCTCAAAAAAAAAAAGCACTTTAAGAAACCATAAGTCTTAAAGAGAAAAATAATTGGGAGGTTATTATGTGTTGATCACTTCTGTGGCTGTTTCTCTAGGATGGCCAAATAAAATGTCTGCAATATTTTTATTGGATGTGCCAATTTCTTTATTTTATGGTAAATATTTTTGCAAAGTGTAGTTCAGCTGGCAAAGCATGTGACTATAAGCCTTGTTAATTGCACATCTAAGCTTAACCTCATTTTTCCACAAAAGCGATGATCAATAATTTGGTCATCATGATAGGGAGTGGAGTTTCTGGGGGAGGAGCAAGGGGTTAACATGTTTTTATTACTGCTTAGAATACCCTTTGGAGGGAAGTGGGACTTACTTTGCTTTTCAGACTGTCTTTTCAATTTTGTTTTTCTTTTTTTCCCTATATATCTGGTGCAATGAGAGATGGGCCTGAGGTAGCCTGTCAATTGAAAGGTGGCCCTGGGCCTTTGGAAGTCCCAGGAGGATTCAGGTAGGACTCTGGGGAAAGGAGGGGTTGGCCAGCTGTTTTTGCTGTTCTGTAGAAGTGCATTTTCTTGGAACTCGCCTTGCCTCCTCCTGCTTCTGTAGCTGTAGGACCCTGGGGACAAGCCTTGAGTGTAGGTCTATAATAGTCATTTTCAATGTGTGATCCACAGACCAGTGGCATCAACATCGTCAGAGAACTTATGAGAAATGTAAACAATTCTCAGGTCCCACCCTAGAAAAATTGAATCAAAATCTCAGTGGGTGGGGCCCAGCAGTCCAACTTTTAACAAGTCCTCAAGGTGACTAATGCAAAGCCACTGGCCTACAAAAGTTCACCTGCTTCTAGGCTAAGTCTTAACTAGGCTAGTGGTGGGGTTGTGTTTATGCAGCTCAACAGAGGAGGAAAGATTTGGGGTCAGAACCTCCACTGATAATAAAGTATGTGGGCATGGGATGACTCTATGTATATGCCTTTTTGGGACCTGTAGCAAACATGTCTGGCTGAGGAATCAGGATTTTGACTCCAATTGTTTCTTGAAGACACAATTTAGATACTAGCCCTGTCTTCTGAACAGATTTTTATATTAGCAGCTGGGCCCTCTGAGTTCTAATACTACATTAACCATTGCCTTGCTAAAAAATCTTATACAAGTCATTTTCCATGCATCAGATGGGGAGTGCTTCTAGCAAGGGCAAGCCGTGGTGCTACAGTTGGTTTTGTTGTTGAGGCTGAGGCCATTTTCTACTTCTCCTGGGTGTCCAATGCCCTCCTTTTTTCACCAGTAAACTGAAATCTCTCTTGAGTGTTTCCCAGGACTTTGTCACCAACTTAGTTGGTTGTTATGCTATTCATTCTACCTTGCTCTTGCATTTGACTGGGTTTTCTCATTGGCTGACTGAAAGTGTGAATTTTTAGGCACTAAATCCAGTGGTGACAGTTTCTGGGCGTTGGCTCTATTCAGATTTCTCAGTCTTGTGACTTTCCATCATCTAAGAATTATGAGGGACTGAGAAGTAATTATGTGATGAGCTACACATACAAACAGTTCTTAGTTATAAACGTTAGTGGAGTTAGGAAGGGTGCAGGCTTACAAGTGAGAAACACCTAGGTTGAATCTAGGTTTTAGCACTTATTAGGACAATGGCCTTGTGCAAGTTGCTTAGTTTTAGTTTTCTCAACTTGATATAGAAATGTTAACTTCTACTTTCTAAATTAGAGCTAACATAATCAATGTTTAGTGGCAACTTTCACTGTTGGTATTAATGAGGTGATAGATCCAAGCTTATCTGAAGATGAGAAGTCTTTTTTATCTGACTTGGAATTAATCATATGTCTTTTTATTGTTATCACTTTTAGTGACAGAGTCTCACTATATTGCTCAGACTAGAAATCCTGGGCTCGAGTCATCCTCCTGTCTCAGATTCCCGAGTAGCTGGGACTACGGATGTGCACCACTGTGCTTAGCTCTTGAATCATATATCTTGATATTGTTCTCCCTGTTTGATTTTGTCTTTGCAATGCAATGTTATTTGGGCTAATGTTAATATTATTCTTTAGCCATTGAGCACTTACATACATTGAGCACATTGATAGGGGCCTGAAAGTTACTGGGTATATGGAAAAGGCCAGGACAAGATACAACATTCACTATAGGTAGCTGACAAAGTGTAAGCCTGGATATTTGAGCCCCAAATTTTTAACTGTTCTTAATCATGCTTTTAAAGAGAAGGAGTGTCTTCCCTTCATTTCACTCTGCTGTTTGCTTTATTGGGAGGGGAGTGCCTTACCAAAGGTAAGTGAGGTTGAAGAGCCTCTATTCCAACACCTACTAGCTGTAAGGCCTGAGGCAAGTTGCTTAACCTCTGACACTCATTTTCATCAGCTATAAAAATAGATTAATACCTAGCTTTCAGCAGTGTTGTAAGGTTAGAGATTCAGGTAACCCCAATTATCTGCCTTAATGGAGGAGAGCAAGAGATAATCCACAATGAATGGATTTTTCTTTGACATTGGAGGCTCTATAATTCCTTTTTCCCTGCAGATTTATCTTCCTACTACTTTGTGTAGGCCAAGATGAAAATTCCTTTAAATTGTGGAATGATTCTCTTATGTTGTTGAAATAACACTTACGTGCCAGAACTTTGCCAAGGAGATGTGCAAGTCTTTTGCAGATACTCAGGAGTTGACTGTGGAAGGTTGATCCATTCAGAGGTCATAGGCTACTGGAAATACCTCCAGTGCTGGTTTATGTACCAGCTGGTGTTCCTTCTTTGTGCCAGATGGACAGTGTGCAGAGAGATGTAGAGCAGACTGAGTGGGAAGTGTTTGTGTTGAGGGAACAGGCAGACCTAGGCGGGGCCAGATAGGACATCTTCCCATGTTGAAGGTGGCCACTTCTTACAAAGCAACACAATGACTGCTCCACAGACACCTTGAGAAAAATAAAAGGATCATTGCACTTAGATGTTTTCATTTGCAAAATAGTCATAGAGCATATGCTGTACGTGGTTGTCCTGAGGATTACATGAGAGAGCTGTATGGACCCAGTCTTTGTAGATTACTTTATTGGTGGGGGATTCTCCTTAAATCCTGATTGGTCTTAGATATTTATCCTGACTCTATATCTCCATGTTCTCTCTCAGAAGAGCAACATTTTCAATTTGTAAAGTATTAGGTGCAAGTATTAGTATTTTGCCATTAAAGTGGCAAAAACTGTGATTACTTTTGCACCAACCTAATATGAAAATAGACTATTTCCACCTGACATGTTGCACTACAGCTTGCCAAAAAGAAAATATCTTCATTTCTTGAGGACAGATAGCTAATTCTTTCTTTTTCTTCGCACCCTGTAGTACAGCTGTTGCCTGATCTTTTCTTTCTTCCTATGGTAAGAGAGTTGCTGCTGGGTTCTCTGCTCAAGTGTTGAAACTTGCCAGTTCTAGGAATGGGTAGGACTTCTGTAAACTTCCTCACACATTTTTTTTTTGTCTCAAATTCTAGGTCATTTGGTCTCATTTTCTTAAGAATCCTGTTGGAGGTAACTTGTATTTGTTCTATTTTTCCATTCTTGAAATATGATAAATCAATACTATTTTTCTTGATGGTTATTTTATCAATCTCATATGTCAATGGGTGCTATGTTAACTTGTTTATTTGTAATTTTCTTGCTTTATTATACAAAATAGAGACTATGGTGAAGTGGCAGCATGGTGATATGAAAATTATGCATGCTTTTGAGTTGGGTGGGCTTTGGGTTCAATAGATTCAATAGAGTCTGTGGAATACTAGCTGTGTACTTTAGACTAATCACTTAGTCACTTTTGGCTTCGACTTCCTTATCTATAAAAGTGGACTAATGATGCCTATTTTATAGGATTATTGTGTAGGTTAAAGATAATATATTAAAAGACTTTGCACAAGGCAAGCATCCAACAAAGTATAGCTATGCTTGACCCTAACATTGGAAACTGCAACATTTGTCTGAATGTTTAATGAAAGTCATGCTGTTCCTAGTTACCCTCTGAGGCACTATTGTTGTCTTTCTGTTATGAGGAAATGGAGGCTCGGAGAAGTTATATAACATGCTGAAAGACATGCAACTAGAAAGTGGAAAAACTAGGTTTCAGCCCAGATTTTTTGACCCTAAATTTAGAGCATTTTCTGCTATATACCACCTGCCCTATCTTGTGATGAGAACCTAACTCTTTGTGGTATCGTGGGGCCAAAAATTATGAATGCCAAAAACACACACTTCCCCTGTTCCCCTTTATAGCACTGATTACCTTCTGCCTGCAGTATAATTACTTCTGCATAGGTAGACAGTTTTTCCTTAGCCTATGACCAAAAAAAAAAAAAAAAAAAAAGTTCAATGCAGAAACAGACTCTGGGCGCATTTTTTTTTTTTTTTTTTTTTTTTTTTAAATGAAGCCTCACTCTTTTGCCCAGCGGGAGTACAGGCCTGATCTTGGCTCACTGCAACCTCCCGCCTTCTAGGTTCAAGTGATTCTCCGCCTCAGGCCTCCCAAGTAGCTGGGATTACAGGAACTGCCCCAGTCCTGGGCTAATTTTGCATTTTTAGTGGAGACAGGGTTTCATTATGGCGTAGCCAGGCTGTCTCGAACCTCCTGCCGCAAGTGATCTGTCTGCCTGGCCTCCCAAAGTGCATGGAATTACCAGGTGTGAGCCACCAGGGCCCGTCCGACTCTGGGCATTTCTGCATTTTCTGAGCGTCAGCCACAGGGCCTCAGATGCGTAGGTACACAGCGTATGTTCAGTGACTATAGAGCTAAATGGTACAGCTTTACACCCAGCTTGTCTGCAACAGTCACACAAGCATGGCATTCCACTCTTCTTTTGCGTCTCGGAGTTCAAGTGTTAAAAATAAATTATGACACCTGTTTCTATTCCCAAATGCTTGAAGTGACGCATTGCCCAAGTGAATCTGTACCCCGCCTTCACGGATCATCGGGAGGAGCAGCAAGTTCACAAGCTGAGAACAAAAAGGAGGGAGGAGGACAGGGCTTTTTTTTTTTTTTTTTTGTTTTTTTTTGAGACAGAGTCTTGCTCTGTCGCCCCAGCTGGAGGCAGTGGGGCAATCTCAGCTCACTGCAAGCTCCCGCCTCCGGGTTCACGCCATTCTCCTGCCTCAGCCTCCCTTAGTAGCTGGGCTACAGGCGCCCGCCACCAAGCCAGCTAATGTGTAATCTGTTGTATTTGAGTAGAGACGGGGTTCACCATGTAGGCCAGGAATGTCTCGAGCTCCGGACCTCATGATCTGCCTGATCTGCCTGCCTCGGTCCCCCAAAGTGCTGGGATTACAGGTGTGAGCCACTGTGCACGGCCGGGGACAGACATTTTATAATTTATCAAGAGACAAGCACCAACATATCAAAAAATTTGTATGCAAATAAAGTGTTCTGTTTAAATAAGTCAGTTAAGAAAAAGTACACATAGCAACAATTTCCAAGAAATGCTCTGCAAAAATTTATGTGGTTGAGGGACTTACCAGATAAAATCTAAAATGTTCATCTGCTCAGCTAAGTCATCCTGTGAACTCCTTGTCCTATCCCATTCCGCTCCATCAGTGGCTCTGCATTTAGTAAAGGCTTTAGCTATAAATGATTCTGCATGTACAATAACAGGGTTGCTTCTGATCCGTTTCATGCTATATAGACTTACCTGCTTTCAGAAAGAAGTTAGTCTCAGAATTCGCTTAGTGATCCCCAGGAGAATAACACCAATCAGTTATACACAACACAGCCAACCATTCAGTGCAGCATGAGGGAAAATTTATACTGACAACTAAGTCCTAGTGGATGTGTTTCCAGAACTAACCAAATTCAGGAATACATTAGTGACTCAGGGGTGGTCTGAGAGATGAGTTTCTACTAAAGTAGGGAGCACTGGTGGTATGGGTTACATGTTTGGGACTTGGGAATTATCATTTTCTTCTAGTTTTGAGACTGCCTTTTTGGCTGAGTGCTATCATATAAGTCAATTTTTTTTTGAGAAGGAGCATTGCTCTCGTTGTCCAGGCTGGAGTGCAATGGTGTGATCTTGGCTCACTGCAACCTCTGCCTCCCGGGTTCAAGCAATTCTCCTGTCTCAGCTTCCTGAGTAGCTGGAATTACAGGCATGTGCCACCACATTCAGCTAATTTCGTATTTTTAGTAGAGACGGGGTTTCTCCATGTTGGTTGATCTGGTCTCAAACTCCCGACCTCAGGTGATCCGCCTGTCTCGACATCCCAAAGTGCTGGGATTACAGGCATGAGCCACCATGCCTGGCCCATATAAGTCTATTGACTGCTCTGTGCCTTGGTGGGTTCATTTAGAAAAGTGTTTCTCAACTGGGAGCTATTTTGTCCCCCAGAGGTTACTTGGCAAAGTCTAGAGACATTTTTGGTTGTCACAACAAGGGAGGAAGGACATTGGGGGAAGGTGAGGCTGCTGGCATCTAGTGCGTAGAGTTCAGGGTTGCTGCTCAACATCCCACATTACACAGGACAGGTTCCACAATAAAGAATAACTCAACTCAAAATGTCAATCGTGCAGAGGTTGAGAAACCCTGATTTAGAGAGATAGTGGTAATATCCTGAACCTATCCCGTCCAATGGGATGTTAGATAATTTTCCTTTTATAGAATACACCGAGATCTTTGGCTAAAAGTTGCTGTGTAAGTTCAAAAAAAAAAAAAAAAAAAAAAAAAAAATCATGTTGGAACAAGCCCCCAGACCTCAGTGAAGCTTGCTGACAGAGTCTGACTCAGCTTCTTCCCACATTTTAAAGGGTTTTCTTTGCTCTCATTGGGGTTTGTCATTTTAAAAGCTTGTTTTTCTTTCTAAAGTATTTTGAATATTAAAGATTTCATCCGAACCACCTAGTTATCTAAGTCATTTCTGGCGTATTATTAAGATTCTTAAAGAGAACTTTTCAACCTGGTTTTGATCCTGGACTAAATGATACTTATTTTCCTAAGGTCAAGGAATCAGAGGAGTCTTTAACAATGATTCCATTGCTGGTTGATGAGACAGCTCATCAACATGTGAAAAAGAGTTGTTATTAAGAGCAAATTGAGTTTTTCACTGGCTTTTCCCTTCCTTTTGCTCCCGGAAAATTCTCTCCAGTAGCCCCTTGGGATCACACAGAGAATGACAAAGAAGGGAAAAAACAATTTCCAAAGTAGACACTCTCAAGAATCGTATTTATTTTTTCTGGAACCATCTAGGAAAAAAATAACAACCACACAGACAAGACAATTTTAAACCAAGCCTGCTTCTGATTTAAGTCATTTCCTTTCTGCTAGCCTGTCAAAATTCAACTGCATCATATCAAGTTGGTCTGAAAAGCAGATTGGCGCATGATGTATTTTATGAACTCCTTTGACTTTGGCAGACTCTAGAAAAGATTAAATGTGTTAGAAATCTGGGAGGCTAGGAGAATGGAGAAGTGGAGTTTATTTTCATGGAAAGTCAGTTGTGTCCTTTAGGTTGCTAGGAATATTTTCCCTATGAAAAGATGGTTTGACTAAGGCTGAAGATTAGGAAACGAAAAATTAAACCACTAGTGATCAGACTGAGAAATAGAATTTGTAACTATGAAAATTTATTTTGGCAGAGAAACCTCTACCTCATTATCCACGGAAGAGCATTCTGCCAGCCTTGTTAATAATATTTCACATTAGTTCAATGAATTCCTTTAGCGGATGGCAAAAAGTCATAAGAAAAAACATTACAAGCTGGAGGGTAGCACTGGAAAGCCCTAGAGAAATAGCCAAAGAGGCTGCTCTGAGAGTCAGAAAGCAAGAGCTACAGAAACAGGCGACTGCAACATTGCTCTCAGCCTTACCTTTGACATCCCAGGGATAGATATTTCTGGGGAGTTTTCTTTCTTCTACTTTTGGAAGGGAATTATGGGAATACAATTGGCTCATGGTGCTGACATTAGCATTATAAATAATGCTTGGAGGCTAGACCTAAGATGCTGAGAACTGACTGTTGGATTCCCAGAACATTTTACATAATGATGTCTTGGATGCCAGGTCAGCAGACTGGCTGTCAAAGGAAATGCAGGCAGCAGAAATCCATTGGAAGTAGATGTTAGAAACTAGATACTTAGCCACAGTTTTACAATAGTTTCTTTATTTTGTTTGCAGTGTGGTGTGGTGGTGTTTGCCATAATTTTGTTATTCTCTATACATGGAATTATATAGCTTGAAAAAGTATTCTTTTGCTGGTACTTAAATGTGATCTCCTTGGCTTCTTATGGCTCCTATAATCAGTCATGGCAGAAATCCATGACTTGTCAAGAAACCAGCACTTACGTCTGTGTTCCTGTTTAGATTTTTCTCTTCCATGTAGGTTAAATGGAGAACTGCAATTAAGTTAAAGAAAAATGTAACGATCTGATTGGTAGAACGTTGAGGTAGGAATGAGATTTTTCTTGCAGATTGGGGGTGCAAGCAGGGAGATTTAGCTTTTGCAAGAGCAGCACAAAGAGATGTTCTGTCGTGGGGTGGGGGGAGCGGGAAGAGATAGCATTAGGAGATATACCTAACGTAAATGATGAGTTAATGGGTGCAGCACACCAACATGGCACATGTATACATATGTAACAAACCTGCATGTTGTGCACATGTGCCCTAGAACTTAAAGTATAATAAAAAATAAAAAAATAAAAATAATAAAAAAAGAGATGTGCTTTAGGAGTGTCAGCTATATCTAATATATATCTAATACTAAGTAAGGCATAGTAAAACCGGGATTATTATTTTTTTAAAATGATACTTTTAAAATTTCCACTACCAAATTAAGAGACAAGGTAGTTCAAAACAGAGGTTGGCAAGCTTTAGCTTAAAAAGGCTAAACAGTAAATATTTTAGGGTTGTGGAACAGATGGTCTCTGTAGCAATTACTCAACTGCCATTGTAGTATGAAACAACCATAGATAGTATTTGGGTGTGGCTGTGCTCCAATGAAACTTCATTTAGGGACACTGAAATTTGAATTTCATGTAATTTTCACATGTCACAAAGTAATATCCTTCTTTTGACTTTTTTTCAACCATTTGAAAATGTAAAAGACATTCTCAGCTTGCAGACTGTGAGGTCGCATGGTGGGCTTGGCATGTGGACTGTAGTTTGTCAACCGATGGTATAGAGAAAAGCATAGATTTTGGAATCAAACAGACTCAGGTTAAAAATCTTGCCCCACCCGCTGTTAACAAGCTGCTAGATTGGCTGGGGGCAAATCTCTTTTGTAAGCTTCAATTCCTTCATGTGGAAAATGAGGACAGTAGAATCTCCCATTTATGGTTATTTTGGGAATTAAGAAAAAGAATAATAGTAAAATGCCTATTACTCTGTCTGTCCTCTCTTAACAAATGAAAACAAAATAATAAAAACAATTTTTATGAATTACATGTACCAAATTTCTGAGTCACCTACATTTGCAGTGGGAACATGATATTATATATTCCTCTGTTTTTATGTTTTGTTGTTGTTGTTGTTGTTTTTGTTTTTTGAGACGGAGTCTCACTCTGTCACCCAGGCTGGAGTGCAGTGGTGCCATCTCAGGTCATTTTAACCTCTGCCTTCTGGGTTCAAGCGATTCTCCTGTCTCAGCCTCCTGAGTATTGCTGGGAGTACAGGCATGCACCACCATGCCCAGCTAAGTTTTGTATTTTTAGATGGTTGGACAGGCAGGTCTCGAACTCCTGACCTCAGATGATCCACCTGCCTTGGCATCCCAAAGTGCTGGGATTACAGGTGTGAGCCACCATGCCTGGCCATATATTCCTTTGAGAGGTAATGTAAAAACAGATTTTCTCAGGTCAGTCACTTTAGTTTTATTTCATGAGGGTTTAAACAATTTTTTAAATAAATACATATATATATATTTTTGTAGAGACAGGGTCTCACTATTTTGCACAGGCTGGTCTCGAACTCCTGGGCTCAAGTGATCCTCCTTCCTCAGCTTCCCCAAAGTGCTGGGATTACAGGTGTGAGCCACAGTGCCTGGCCACAACGGTTTGTTTCTATCCAAATGTATTTCTGTAGTCTTCTGCTACAGTCCACATATACAGACTTAATATGAATCCAGGTGTATGTATCCTTTTCCACAGGAACAGATGAATTAACATTCAAAACATGTTTTTTCTGAACTTTCTTACATCGCTCGAGGGAGAACCTTGTCAGGTTCACATTGTAATTTGTAATTTATACCTGGGAGTTGCTGTGTTCCCAGTTTGGTTTTTTTTTTTTTTTTTTTTTTTTTTTTTTTTTTTTGAGATGGAGTCTCTCTCTGTTGCCCAGGCTAGAGTGCAGTGGCATGATCTTGGCTCACTGCAACCTCCGCCTCTCGGGTTCAAGCAATTCTTCTGCCTCAGTCTCCTGAGTAGCTGGGATTACAGGTGCCCACCGTCACGGCCCGCTAATTTTTGTACTTTTAGTAGAGACAGGGTTTCGCCATGTTGGCCAGGCTGGTCTTGAACTCTAACCTCAGGTGATCCACCCGCCTTGGCCTCCCAAAGTGCTGGGATTACAGGCATGAGCCACCAAACCTGGCCAGTTTGCTGTTTTCATCAGAGCTGGTGGGACAAGAGTCTTTGGTTTTATTTCACGGCCTGATATCTGTAACAGATCAAGATGTAATCATAATAATGTTTATGTGGCTTTGGTTAGATCACATAAATGAGCACCCAGGAAAAACTTTATTCAGAATAAATCTTCACATATAATTCTTCAAGGCATAATTTGTGAAAATAGCCTCCCAAGAGGTCTTCTAGTCTTAAAATCTTTATTTACCTTAACCCAGATGATTAGCTGGTCTTTCCATTTGAAAGAAATGCCTCTATATCTCCATTACTTATTCTGATGATATCAAACTAAATTTTGAAGAAAAGTGTGATTGATTCATGGGGCCAAAACAATGGTAAGTGAGGCACTCACCTTAGGTGCAAAATTTAAGGGGCACCAAAAACTCCATAATCAAGGTACATAATATTTTAATGGAATATTTTTAAAAATAAAATTATGCAAGAAAATCCACAATGAACAAAATTTCTAAATTTTACATAAAGACTGTCAGTAGCAGTGCTGGCCAAGCCACAATGGAGTCTAAGGCAAGAGGAAAAATCAGTAATCCTGGTCCAATAGATCTTAGACTCCATCATAACTATTTTTCCCTCAGAGGCTGGGCTTAAAATTATTACCATAATTAAGAATTTTGAGTTAGAAACTGATTTTGTTCTATTGCACTACTTCCTTCTATTCACTATTTATTTCTTTTCCACATTCTCTTCTTTGACTATTCTGTTTTCTCCTCTTTTTTCTGTTATCACTCACATTTCTTTTTGCCACTTTCTTTCTGCACATCAGCTTTGACCAATGTACTCTTCCTCAGGTTTTATGAGGAAAACAATCAAAGAGCTTTTTTATTTATAATAACTGAGTGGTTTCCTATAAGTCTATACTAATTCTAAGGCTAGAATGCCTTTCGTTGATGTTGGTTTATGTCCTCTTGGCTTGAAGCCGATATGCTGACCTCTTTAACAATTCTCATGATTCCCTGAGCTATGGAAGTCTCCAATCTGGGAAACATTGCTCCGTGTGAAAGCTGATAAACCACAATAAGGTCTCGGGATTTCCTTTTAATCTGTCAGTGGCAAGTGCTCATGAACGTAGTGGGCCACTCCTCTGTGACTCCTGACAGTTACCAGCACATTCTTTAGAGAGGAGAGTTGGAAAATCAAATGTTTGAAGTAAGCACCATTGGGATCTGTAGGGCTATTAATGTGGTAGCATCTGGCATTTATAATCTGATCAAAAGCTCCCCTCCTCTTTCTTAATCTTTATCCCAGATGGGAGAATGGCTCAGTACCAAGAAAGTTTTCAGCTTTTCTTCCCAGGGAAAGCCAAGCCAGAAGCACAGAAAATCACAGGGAAGTGACCATGGGAAGAGGGGTCAGAGCCTGCATATATTCCAGACAATATCTGGAGCATCGTGGGGACATAACCTCTGAAGAACAATTTTTACATGCAAGCAATTATTTTTCACATCGATTAAATCCAACCCTGTGATTCTATAGCAGATACTCAGGCAGAACCATGCCTTGAGAATTTCTGCTATTATTCGATATTTAAAAATGTGTTTGGCTCCCACATTGCCGAAGAGTGCATATATGGTATAGTTCCTTTAGTCCAGAAGTTGAAGCTCTAAACAGTAAAATAAACATGTCACATGTTTATTCACATACTGTTCAAACATACACCAACTGCACTTTGTGGTTGGTTTGAAGTTTTGATTTCAGTTTCTGTGTTTATTTATTTTTCTCTTAAGAAACAATGTGAATATCCTGTACTGGGAGAGGGTTGGAGCTAGGGGAGGTGGCTCTTTCCAGATGATGGGAGAAACTGAAGTTAGTTTCTCCAGGCTTGGAAAGTTTCCTGCATTAAGTAGAATTAGCAATGAGCATGAACAAGACAAAAAAGAATTTTCTAAGGAGATGAGAGGAAGCCGTTTTCAGACAAATGAAAACTGTGTCTTTTTGACAGAGTTTTACTCTGTCATCCAGGCTGGAGTGCAGTGGTATGATCTCAGCTCACTGCAACCTCTGCCTCCCGGTTCAAACAATGCTCTGCCTCAGCCTCCCAAGTAGCTGGGACTACAGGCATCTGCCACCACACCAGGTTAATTTTTGTACTTCTTGTAGAGATGGGGTTTCGCCATGTTGGCCAGGCTGGTCTCAAACTCCTGACCTCAAGGGAATGGTCCACCTTGGCCTCCCAAAGTGCTGGGATTACAGGTGTGCACCACCATGCCCAGCTGTGTGGTTCTCTGAGCTAAATCTAAGGTAAGTATAGAGTGGTGATTCTCAAATTAGAGTGTGAATTGCAATCACCTGCAGGGCTTCTTAAACCACACGTGGCAGGGTCTACAATGAAGGAAAGCTGCAGCATTCATAAGGTACATTAAATACACACATTTTAAGTGTTGGATGTAAGTTTCAAGAAGCAGTTATTTGTTAAGGAAGGGGGCAAATCTCCAGCAGGTAAGTAAACAAAGAAAAGTGAATTCTCTCTGAATTTTGTTAATCACAGACTATGGTGTAAAGCAAGATGCACAGTAAACTGCAAAAGCTGTGGGTTTTGGTCAGAAGACTTAATCTTGAATTCAGACATTGACATTTACTAGCTGTGTAATCCTGGAAAAGCTATTGCTGCCTGGAAACTCAGTTTCCTTTTTTGAAACATTAGGATGTTATAGATCTGACAAGTCATTGTGAAATTAAGATTTGTTACTTGCCTGGCATATAGAAGCCACTTTTCTGTGGCACAACTTTTCCCAGGGTTCAATACTGTTTCCTTTTCTTGTTTTCTCCTCTTTTATGTATTAAGTAGTGTTTTTAAAAATATTCGGAATTTGAATTTTGTGTCTGTTGTGTCTTTTGTGTCTTTATGCATTGAAATACTTCTTCACATTTTATGTCTTGCCTTTTACTTTTTCATGATAGCTTTTGAGGAATTCTTAATTTTAATGTAACTGAATTTGTCAACTTTTTCTTTAAAATTGTCAATTAAAAATCTTTTGGCTGGGTGCAGTGGCTCAGATCCATACTCCCACTATCATGAGAGGCCAAAGCAAGAGGATCGCTTCAGCTCAAGAGTTCCAGACCAGCCTGGGCAACATAGAAAAACCTTGCCTCTACTAAAACTTTAAAAATTAGTCAGGTGTGGTGGCTCGTGCCTGTAGTTCCAGCTGCTCGGGAGGCTGAAGTGGGTGAGCTGCTTGAGCCCAGGAGTTTGTGACTGCAGTGAGCTATGATTGTGCCTGCAAAGAGCTATGATTGAGCCACTGCACTCCAGCCTGGGCTACAGAGTGAGACCCTGTCTCAAAACAACAACAACAAAATATATAAAATCTTTCTAAAAGCTTTAATTACCCTTAAGGTCATGGAGATATTCTCTTTTGTTATATTTTTAAAGCTTTATTTTTTGCCTTTCACATTTAGATCTTTCCTCCACTTGGAACTGGTTCAGTGGTACATTGAAGTACACAATTACTTTGCACTGAACTGCAACACCGACTCTATCATTTACCAAATGGCTATATGCACATAGGGTTCCATTCTCTTCCATAACTCATTTGTCTATTCCTGTGCCAAAACCACATTGTGTTAGTTACAATCACTTTACTATAAACTTGATAACTGGTAGTACAAGTTCCTACCTTCTTCTTTCTCAAGAGTGTCTCAAGGCCGGGCACAGTGGCTCACGCCTGTAATCCCAGCACTTTGGGAGGCGGAGGTGGTTGGATCATGAGGTCAGGAGTTCAAGACCAGCCTGGCCAAGATGGTAAAACCCTGTCTCTACTAAAAATACAAAAAATTAGCCAGGCATGGTGGTGGGTGCCTGTAATCCCAGCTTCTCGGGAGGCTGAGGCAGAGAATTGCTTGAGCCTGGGAGGTGGAGGTTGCAGTGAGCCGAGATCATGCTACTGCATTCCAGCCTGGATGACAGAGCAAGACTCTATCCAAAAA
>NW_016816467.1:255700-266831 GCF_001698545.2 Rhinopithecus bieti | reverse complement strand
AAAAAAAAAAAAAAAGAGTGTCTTGGCTCTTATTGACCTCTTTTACTTTCATTACATCTTAGAAATGGATTGTCAAATTCCACAAAAACATTTTAGAATTGTTTGCATTGTATTAAATCTTTAGATCATTTTGAGGAGAACTGACACTTTTTTGAATTTGTTATTCTAATTTTCACAACTCTGATCACTTTAAAATGTTATCTGACTTTGGTCTTTTGCAATTTTACTATGAAATAGATAGTTGTGGATTTTTAAAAAATGTATCCTGCTTGAAGTTCGTAAGTCGTCTTGAATCTGTGAGTTGCTATATTTTAAGAATTTGAGAAAATCTTAACCATTCACCAATGGTTAAGATTTGCTGAAAATATACATCAAATCTTTTGTCTGCTAAATTCTCTCCTGTGTCTTCTTTTGGGACTGTAATTAGATATATGTTAGTCTTTCTCATTCTAGTCTTCTTATTTCATAACTTCTTTTCACAATTATCCCTGTTTCCTTTCTTTTTCTTTAAAGAGTCTCACTCTGCTGCCAAGGCTGGAGCGCAGTAATGTGATCTTAGCTCTCTGCAGCCTCTGCCTCCCAGGTTCAAGAGATTCTCCTGCCTCAGCCCCCCTGAGTAGCTGGGACTACAGGCTCCTGCCACCACACCTGGCTAATTTTTGTAGTTTTAGTAGAGATGGGGTTTTGCCATATTATTGGCCAGGCTGGTCTCGAACTCCTGACCTCAGGTGATCTGCCTGCCTTGGTCTCCCAAAGTGCTGGGATTACAGGCGTGAGCCATTGCATCTGGCCTCCTCTGTTTCTTTTTTAAATTGTAATTTATTTAAAGACTTTTAAAAAAAGTTTTAGGTTCAAGCAAATTTGAGGGGAAGGTCATCCCACATACCTCTATCCTCACACATGCCTAGCCTCTCCTATTGTCAACATTCCCCTGCCAGAGTGGCACATTTATTAGAATGTTTGTTGTGTCCTTCTTCAACCACATTCATTCTACTAATCAGCTTGTCAAAGGAAGCTACCTCTATTACTGAAAAAAAGAAATTCTAGCATTTTCATTGGACTCTTTTTAAAAGTTTTCATTTCTCTGCTGAAATACCAATGTGTTCAAGGAGGTCATCCATCTTTTCCTGTATATCCTTTAACATATTATTTGTAGTTATTTCGAAGTCCCTGACTGATACTTCCCATATCTGGGTCATTTCTTTCTTTTTCTTTTTTTTTTTTTGAGACGGAGTCTCGCTCTGTCACCCTTGCTGGAATGCAATGATGCAATCTCAGCTTTGCAATCTTAGCTCACTGCAACATCCACCTCCCAGGTTCAAGCAATTCTCCTGCCTCAGCCTCCTGTTTAGCTGGGATTACAGGAAACTGCCACCACGTCCCTCTAATTTTTGTATTTTTAGTAGAGATGGGGTTTCACCATGTTGGCCAGACTGGTCTCAAACTCCTGACTTTAGGTGATCCACCCGCCTTGGCTTCCCAAAATGCTGGGATTACAGGTGTGAGCCACTGTGCCCAGCCTCTGGGTCATTTCTGAGTCTCCTTTTAGTAATTCATTTATCTCTTAACAATTGGTGGTGTTTTTTTCTCCTTGCCTTTTGTATGACTGAAATATTTAGTGAAATGTCAGACATTGTACATTGAAGAATAGTAGAGACTGAGGCAAACAATATTTATGCCTAGAAATAAGAATGCTTCTTCTATCAGGCCATTAGTGTGGGATATTGAGTCAATCCAGTCATAGCTTGCACTAGATTAAGGTTTTTGTTGTTGTTGTTACTTTCAGTGCACTGCTCTGCATTGTATTTATAGTAATCTTGTCCCTCTTCCAGTGTCAGCAGACACATTGGGGCAGGAATCTGAGCCCAAGGGATATTCCTGTGCTTTTCCCAAGAGCAGACGGTTTTTGTTTCTGTCCTTCCTTCAAGCAGTGGACCTTTGCACAAGGGTTTGCTGCTCCTTTCCAAGTGGTACAAAGCTTTTGCTTTCTACGAGAGAACTGGATCTAGGAAAGCAGGCGGTGTTTTTTTGCCTTTTCTCCCAATATCAGTAAGTTATCATCTGCATAACTGTTCCAGCAAAATGGACTTTCTTCAGTCTTCTGCCTCACATTTAGTTTTCCTGTGAACACCTACTGAAAGACTGCAGAAAATAATTTTCAAGTGAGTGTCAATTATCTTTGTGTTGGAGGCTTCCAATTATTCTAAACTGATACCTTAGTAGGTACTCTGCCTTTAAATATATAGTAAATAATCTTAGCTGATTTCTTCATAGCTGGCGTTAAGGGACCAACCTTTTCTACTCATGCTTTCTCAGAGGCAAAATAGTTCACGGGTTCCACCTCTCTGTGGAGGGCATTGTCACTCCTTAGAATTCAGTTTACTTGGTTGTCTTGTAACCTCAGCTCTCTGATGAATTACAAAAGTTAAAATTTTATCATCTATTTTTTTCCTGTTGAAATGAGAGCAACCTTTTCTAGCAGCTTTTATATCCTAAGCACAAACAGAACCCCTCATGATTCATTACTAATGTATTCTTTATTAGCATATTCATGATCTTTTTTTTTTTTTTTTTTTTTTTTGAGACGGAGTCTCGCTCTGTAGCCCAGGCTGGAGTGCAGTGGCCGGATCTCAGCTCACTGCAAGCTCCGCCTCCCGGGTTTACGCCATTCTCCTGCCTCAGCCTCCCGAGTAGCTGGGACTACAGGCGCCCGCCATCTCGCCCGGCTAGTTTTTTTGAATTTTTTTTAGTAGAGACGGGGTTTCACCGTGTAGCCCAGGATGGTCTCGATCTCCTGACCTCGTGATCCACCCGTCTCGGCCTTCCAAAGTGCTGGGATTACAGGCTTGAGCCACCGCGCCCGGCCTCATGATCTTTTATTAACATATTAAACATGGTCATTTTATAGTCTGTGTCTGATAATGTATTAGTCAGGTTTCAAATAAACAACAAATGTAAATCCCCTACTGGGAAACACACACACACACACGCAGAGATTTGTTATAAGCTTATGCAACTGGGGGAGCTGGTTAAGAATTTTCTCTAAGGCTGGACCCACACATGTGTCAAATCTTGTTGCCTCTGCTCTTAGTGGCAAGGGTATCCTGCAGGAGCTGGGACCCTTTGTCCCAGAGCTCTGTATGTAAACCTCACCCAATAGTTGGAAAAGCTAAAGAAGGATAGAGGGGGAGGTAGAGCAATTGTAGCCCCAGATGGTACTTCACATCAATGAGGCGAGTCAGCAGAGCAACAATAACACAACTTGTGTGCAGTTTAATATGGCTACTATTTCTCTCCTGCCTTCCAACTAATAAGGCTCTCCCTTGTAGCATACCATAGCCAACCAAAAATGACTTCAGCCTAGCCAAGCTGACACATTACAAAGCCACATTACAAAGCCACCAGGTTATAACCACTACTGGTGGTTATAACCAATAACCACTAGCTGAATTGGTTATATGATTGCTTTTTGGACCATATTGTTCCACTAATTCTCACTCTTTGTGCCATTTTTCTTATGTATTTTGCTATTTCTCACTGTTCATTTTTCTTAGAATTTTGTTTGTGGGAATACTTATAGGCTTGGTTGGAAGTTGGAGTTCTGCAGAGTGTTCTACCAGATTCTTAGAAGGGATTACTCTAGGCTGAATTACTGCTTCGATATTTTTGGACTACATGAGTTATGTAATTATGGGTACAAACCCATGATGAACACTCAGTTGTGGATCCAAATTTTCGGCATCACTTTTTCTGTCACGTTTTTTCAGTGCCATTTTAAGAGAATTGATTTTCTTACAATGCTTTGAGGTTGGGAACAGATTTACTTCCAGTTCACCTTCACACTCAGACCATAGCCCTTTAGGTCCTAGGGCTATGGAAGGAGGGGAATTGTATTTTGTTAGATTCCTACATTAGCTTGTCCCTGGGTTTCATTTCAGTTTCTTATTTTGGAAGAAAGGGAAGTTTCAAAGGAAATATTTGTAAAGGCATCATTGAGAGTAAAAATGTACACTACCTTAGCTATGCAGATCTCAGGAAATGAACAATTTGATAAAATCTTTGCTCTGAATATTTAAAGATTAACTTGTAATTTTAATATTAAAATTTGAACTATTTCTTTTTTTTTTTTTGAGACGGAGTCTTGCTCTGTTGCCCAGGCTGGAGTGCAGTGGTGTGATCTCAGTTCACTGCAAGCTCCGCCTCCCAGGTTCACACCATTCTCCTGCCTCAGCCTCCTGAGTAGCTGGGACAACAGGCGCCCGCCACCACGCCCGGCTAATTTTTTTTGTATATTTAGTAGAGACGGGGTTTCACCGTGTTAACCAGGATGGTCTCGATCTCCTGACCTCATGATCCGCCTGCCTCAGCCTCCCAAAGTGCTGGGATTACAGGCATGAGCCACCGTACCCGGCAAAATTTGAACTATTTCAAAGGAAAATATTTCCAAAACATTGTGCTGTGATCTTTAACATAGGATATCAAGCATAATTAAAGTTTTTTCTTACTCAAAATAACCATTGTGAGTGTTCTTAAAATTAAAATCATAACAATAATTCTACAAGACAGGCATTTTAAAAATTATCCATTGAAAAACCCAGGCTGGGTCCAGTGACTCATGCCTGTAATCCCAGCACTTTGGGTGGCCAAGAAGGTCAGGAGTTCAAGACCAGCCTGGCCAATATGGTGAAACACTGTCTCTACTAAGAATACAAAAATTAGCTGGGCATGGTGGCACGTGCCTGTAATTCAAACTACTTGAGAGACTGAGGCAGGAGATTATCTAGAACCCTGGAGGCGGAGGTCACAGTGAGCCGAGATTGCGGCACTGCAATATAGCTTGGGTGACAGAGCGAGACTCAGTCTCAAAAAAAAAAAAAAAAAAAAAAAAGAAAAGAAAAGAAAAGAAAAGAAAGAAAAAACCCACAAAACACTAAATTGAAGTTCTAAGAGTAACAAGTAGTAATAAATAATAAAAATATTACCAGTTGATAATTTTGATTATGGATGGATCTACAATCACTACATTTTAGATGAGCTATTCTGTCAGTAGTGTCTTTTGAGGATATACAGTCTTACCTTTAATAACCACTGAAGTGAAATACTAACAGCTTACATTTATTGAGTGCTTACTGTTTGCCAGAAAAACATTTTGTGGTTGGCACTGTTTTTATTCTCATTTTGTAGCTGGTAAATAGAAGTACAGGGAAATAAAATAACTTGTTCAAAGCCATACAGTTAATATATGAAAAAATCGAAAGATGAACCCAGGAGGTTGGCTCTAGAGCCTGTGGTTTTTTTTTTTTTTTTTTTTTTTTTTTTTTTTTTTTTTTTGAGATGGAGTCTCGCCCTGTCGCCCAGTCTGGAGTGCAATGGTATGATCTCGGCTCACTGCAACCTCCGCCTCTCGGGTTCAAGCAGTTCTCCTACCTCAGTCTCCATCTCCTGACCTCGTGATCCGCCCCCCCTTGGCCTCCCAAAGTGCTGGGATTACAGGTGTGAGCCACTGCGCCTGGCTGAACCCGTGGTTTTAATACCACACTGCGCTCTTTCACAGTATTTTTCTGTACGAGTAGATGAACAGAACTGTAGTCCACGTCTAACAGCAGAACACTTGTACTGTTTTCTTTTTTACTATCTTTCTCTTTGGAAAGATTCAAACCTACAGAAAATTTTCAAGATGAGGATGATGAGCACTGTATCGACTTTTCATCTAGACTTTTAAATTCTTTGCTTCTCTATTTCTTTCTTTATGAGCGATTTGCAGATGTAATACTCACTCGAATCTAAATATTTCCTCTTGTCTCTCCTAAGAACAAAAGTATTCACTTATTTTGTACATGGCCCACTATCAAATTTCTGCAATTATCTGAATATTGCCGTTTATAGATTATTTAATCCAGATTCCAATGAAGATGACTCATTACCTTCAGTATTCATATTAATGTTGTCTTTACTTTAGAATAGTCTCCTCTTCCCCTTTTTTTCTTTCATGATATTGACGTTATTTATTAGTTTTTTTCTAGGCTAATTATTTTTGTACAATGTCTCTCAATTTTGATTTGTTTGTTTCCTCATGAGTAGATTCAGGAGTACTATGCAGGTGATGTGGGTTATTTTTAGTGATTCACACCATGAGAATGCTGTGTCAGTTTGTCCCATTATTGGTAATGTTAAATTTGATCAGTTTCTGTCAGATTTCTCAAATGGTAAAAGAACTTTCCCTTTCAAATTAATAATTAATATATGCGATAAGATTTTGTATCTATGTAAATATTTTTTTCCAAATAATCTTTCACCTAATAGCTTTGGCACCCACTATGGTTTTGCTGAATCAGTCGTTGCTATTAGTGATTTCAAAATGGGGATTTTCTGTTTTCACTGTGCATTTGCATTTAGTGCTTGGCATTTTTTTTCTGTAAAGAGTCATGCCTCTCCACCTTGACTTTCTAAAAGATTTTTATTAGTGTCAACGTGAACTCCATGGGTACTTTTTCTTCAATGTGTTATATCCATTCCACACAATATTAATTCCGATGAATGCGCTGTCTAAAATATTGCCAGTGGTTGCTCCTTCATGTTGACTTGTACAATCTCTTGACATATCCTGGTGAGTTCTGAGTGCTATATTACTTTCTGGCACTAACTTTTCTATAACAAGAGGTTCCAGCCTCATGGAAGTCTTGTTTTGAGTCTTCTATCTCTGCTCTCCCAATTTCTTCCCTCATCTTCTCTTTTTGTTTTTTTTCTAGTTTACCTTGGTGCTCCCATTTACTTTAGCCATTGTACTGAGAGAAGAATCTTTTCTATCGGTTCCATTGGTCTCACAACTGGAGTAAATAGCCTTTGTGTCATGTACAGCACAAGCCAAGGCCCTCTTGTATCATTGCATCTCCTATTTGCTGTCTCCATCAAAGCACATGGCCTGACGAGAGTAAGCTCTCACCAGATGCTTTTAAAGTGAGCGTTCGTCGTGGTTACAGTCTCCACACATCCAGCCTCCACATATGTAGAATGACTTCCATCTCCAGAAACAGTAAAACTGCAGCTATTAAAATACAGCCTTCCAAAATTCATACATAATCAAAATGCAACATTCATGTCATAAAATTTGGTCCAAGCTGTACTATGAAATACGTTTCTAACTTGTCCCTTGCTTCTGTCTTGTCTCTTACAGTCCATTCCTCCAAAAGCAGCCAGAACAATCTTTTAAAAACACAAATAAGAATTAGTTATATTTCTATTTAAAATACACCAGTGGCATCACACTGCACATGGAATAAAAGCAAAAGCTTATTCCTAAGGCTACTGTGTACTTCTCCAACCTTACCTCCTATCACTTTCTTGTTTCCATGCTTTAACCTTCATCCATCAACTCACTAAACCTGTTGTTATCTGAGAGCCCTTGCTCCTCGACTTTTCTCTACCTCTGATTCTCATCCTTGGATCTTTGCATGGCAGGCTTGTAATTATTCCAGCCCTTCCCTTGAAGCCCTTCCCTTTCACCTATCCAAATAAACGCACTCACCTTCCATATCTTTCTGTCTTAGTTTTCTTTGTAGCATCATCATTTGCCTTCTCCATCTGCCCTGGAACATAAGACTCCATAAGGGCAGAGGTCTTCTCCGTCTTAATTCACTGCCATCCCCTCACCCCTTTGAACAGAACCCATGGTACGTGGTAAATAAAGAGTTGTTGAATGAATCAACAAACGAATGCATAAGTAAACCACACAATTATAGCACATCAGAACCTCCTCAGGTGTGATACATATATATTGAGGTGGTTTTGGGGGGGTTGTTTTCACTAGATGCTCAGGTACTATCACTACTATTGTTTTGTTATTGTTTTTTTTTGTGTGTGTATCTATGTATGAGAATAAAGAGGTCAATGTTAATTCCAGATTCAAATCCGTTTTGAAAAATCTTGGGGTTCTGGAAGCTTGTCTTTTAATAGCTGCAGTTTTACTGCTTCTGGAGATGAAAGTCATTCCAAATATGTGCAGGCTAGACATGTGGAGGCTGTAACCATGATGCGCACGTACTCTAGAAGGTCCTGGTGAAAATTCACTCTCATCTCAGGCCATGTGCTTTGAAGGAGATAGGAGATAGCGGATGGGAGATGCAATGGCAGAAGAGGGCCGAGGGCTGTGCCTGCCTTGCCCTGTTCATGACACAAAGACTATGTGTTCCACTTATGAGACTAGTTTGGAAGAGAGAATTATTAATTAATGATACCACTCATATCTCTAAAAAGTTTAGATAGTAAGCAAAAATCTGTTTTAGTATTTACCTCTTCCATTTTCTGAGAAACACAGGCTTATAGCAGAGAGTTCTTCAAACATAACACAAGTCCTGAGAACAATATTCTGTGTGTTATTGATGTGAATTAAATTCACATAAATAAAATGAAATAGAATGAAGAATCCTGCATCTTTCAGGTGAAAAAATAACATGTAATAAAATCTAGTATCTATATGATGGCGGAAACAGGACAGCTGATGAAATGAGATTCAGTCATTCGTTTGCCATTGCCC
Source organism: Rhinopithecus bieti (assembly GCF_001698545.2). NCBI lineage: Eukaryota > Metazoa > Chordata > Mammalia > Primates > Cercopithecidae > Rhinopithecus > Rhinopithecus bieti. Next base: position 258,298 of record NW_016816467.1, on the reverse strand, counting down.
ACATATTTGGTTCTTTTCTACCATGTGGACAAATATTATCTTGAGTTTGTTGTTTTAGATGTTTAGATTTCCCCTGGAGCACTTTGTTTGACAAGTCATTTTTCTTTTTAGCCCTCCACATTATTACCTATAGCTACGTCTAGAAATAATGCTGAAATTTTTTATTACTTATTCAAAATGCTGTGAAGGTTAAGGAAAAAAAAGATAATTTTAAAGATTTTTTGAATTCTTAAAAAAATAGCTGTTATGCAGAATATCAATACTAACCACTTCCAAATATTTCTGACTCTTCTCATTACTGATACACCTTTTTTTTTTTTTGAATGGAGTCTCACTCTGTTGTCTAGACTGAAGTGCAGTGGTGCAATCTCAGCTCACCGCAACCTCTGTCTCCTGGGTTCAAGCAATTCTCTTGCCTCAGCCTTCTGAGTAACTGGGTATTACACATATGCACCACCACATCCGGCTAATTTTTGTATTTTCAGTAGAGACGGGGTTTCACCATGTTGGGCAGGCTGGTCTTGAACTCCTAACCTCAAATGATTTGCTCGCCTCAGCCTCCCAAAGTGCTGGGATTACAGGCATGAGCCATCGGACCTACCTCTTCTCACTACTGAGCTAATTAAGAAAGAACCGGGCCGGGCGCAACGCCTGTACTCCCCAGCCACCTTTGGGAGCCGAGGCAGGGCGGATCACAAGGCTCAGGAGATCGAGACCATCCTGGCGCCTAACGCTTGCATGAACCCCGTCTCCTCACTCCCCTCACAAAAACTAGCGGGCGACGCGTGGCGGGCGCCTGTAGTCCAGCTTACTTGAGGAGGCTGAGGCAGGAGACTGGCGTGAACACTGGGAGAACTGAGCTTGCAGGACACGCTGAAGGATCCTCCGCGCCACGCTGGCATCCAGCTTTGGGTGACAGAGCGAGACTCCAACTCAAAAACAAAAAAAAAAAAAAAAACAAAAAAAAAAAAAAAAAGAACCGATTTACCTAAAATAAGTAAGTAGGCCAGGTTTGGTGGCTCACACTTGTAATCCCAACACTTTAGGAGGCCAAGGTGGGAGGACAGCTTGAGGTCACGAGTTTGAGACCAGCCTGGGCACCATAGTAAGACCTGTCTCTACAAAAAATTGTAAAAATTAAAAATTAAAATAAAGAACAAACCAATAAAAACAGCCAGCAGATAAAGGCTAGCAAAAGTGAAATATAATACAGATATGTAGATACCACATATACAAATGCATATTATACATATATAATATATACACATGATTATTGTATGTATCATATGTTATCAGTAGCATATGTCATATATGTTTCCATATATATGTATATTTCCTTTTCTCCAAATCCTGTGTTTGTGATAGAATGCTATTATTTTTGTAGCAAATTACTCATGGGTACCACCTTCCCACTCTATTTTCCTAAGTAAGTATATGAAAAGCCACAAAGGCTGACTCAGCTAGCGTTAGATGTACCTATCATCAACTCATCGAATTTACTAATAAATGGGTATTTCAAATAATTTGAACAAGTTAAGTTCTTTTGGCTTAAGTAGTAATGGGCTAGATGATCCTCTGCCCACACCAATCTCTGCTATTAAGTTGGACATTTATAGCAGTGTTAGAAGTTGCAATGCGCTGCCCTTTGTGATGACAGCCCTAGTGGCTCATTCTTGGCAAGGCATGAGCTTTGGCTGTGTCTTTCTAGCACTGAAGAGTTTCTCCTAAGTTCCAAACATTCTCAGCTCTATCCCCTTTGGGATAAATGCCATGTATTCATGAGGCAGAGTTAGCGATCAGGGAGAAGTTTTTTCTTTGCAAATCTTACTGGCCTAATATTTAGTACACAGAAATTATAATTTAAGAAAAAATCTCTCTTCTCCAACTTTCTAGTTTGGAAATTTTCCACCCTACGGAAAACTGAAACAATAGTACAATGAACACTTATATACATTCTATCTACATTCAAAAATAGGTAAATTTTGCAACATTTTAGACATTATGAATATTCATTCCTAAATGCTTCAACATGCACCTTCTGAGAATTAAGCAAACTCTTTCATCATACCATTATCATGCCTAAGACAATTAACAGTAGCTTCACATTGATGGTTAATCTTCAGTCTTTTTTTTTCTTTTTTCAGACTGAGTCTTACTGTATTGCCCAGGCTGGAATGCAGTGGTGCTGTTTCTGCTCACTGCAACCTCTGCCTCCCAGGTTCAAGTGATTCTCCTGCCTCAGCCTCCTGTGTAGCTGGGACTACAGGCACACATCATCACGCCCAGCTAATTTTTGTATTTTTAATAGAGATGAGGTTTCACCATGTTGGCCAGGATGGTCTTGATATCTTGACCTCGTGATCCGCCTGCCTTGGCCTCCCAAAGTGCTGGGCTTATAGGCGTGAGCCACGGTGCCCGGCCCAGTCTTTTAAAATCTACAACAGTACTTTCCCCAATCCTTTTTTTAGTCAGTTTCTTTTTTTAGTCAGTCCCTTCCCTTCCCTTCCCTTCCCTTCCCTTCCCCCTCTCTCTTGTTTCTTTCTTTCTTTCTTTCTTTCTTTCTTTCTTTCTTTCTTTCTTTCTTTCTTTCTTTCTTTC
>NW_016816467.1:221135-255253 GCF_001698545.2 Rhinopithecus bieti | reverse complement strand
TCCTTCCTTCCTTCCTTCCTTCCTTCCTTCCTTCCTTTCTTCCTTTCTTTCTTTCTTTCTTTCTTTCTTTCTTTCTTTCTTTCTTTCTCACTCTCTCACTCTGTCACAAAGGCTCGAGTGCAGTGGCACCTTCATGGCTCACTGCAGCCTCGACTTCCTGGCCTCAAGTGATCCTCCTGCCTCAGTCTCCTGAGTAGCTAGGACTATAGGCACCCACCACCATGTTTGACTAATTTTTATTTTTAGTAGAGATGAGGCTTGCTATGTTGCCCAGGTTGTTGTCAAACTCTTTACCTCAAGTGATCCTTCTGCCTTTGTCTCCCAAAGTGCTAGTATTATAGGTATGAGCCACGGTACCCAGCCTTTATTTTTAATAGTTGCCAAAAAATATATCTTGCTGGCAAAAAGATCTATAGCACCAATGCTTTTAAAAGAAATTCATATTTACTCAAATGCATATTTACTATAGTCTTCAAGCTTATGGGATTAATCTTTGTTTATGCTATATTAATTTGCATTTTTCATAAGTAGCTGTATGATAGCCTCCAGTTGCTTATGCTTATGTATTTTCTTCCAAAATTGATTATGAATGCTATGTAGGGAGTTGGTTTTAGCATCTTTTGTGGAAAACAATTTTATGACCCCATTGTTGGTACTATATATTGATTTCATCATTTTGGAGGGCAATTTTGAAAGTATCTATTAACATTTAAAAATATATATCTTTTAGCTAACACTTCTATGCCTAGAAATAGATCCAGCAGAAATATTTATACAAATTAGTAAGGACATGCTGTATGTATAAGGATAGTGTTTGAAACATTATTAGCTGAAAATTATCAACAATCTAAAGATACATTGATAGGTCGCTGATTAAATCATGATAAATCCACAAAATGGAAGACTACAGTTGAGAAAAATCAGATCGATCTCGAAATACACATGATAAAAAATATTCATGAAATATTAAGTGTCATGTGGCCAAATCCAATTTTTCTTTAAAGCATTGTATATGCAGACATATTTTATTTGAGTGCACAAACATGAGTTTATATACATTATATACATTTGTATATGCATGGGGAAATGTGTGGAAGGTGAAAGGTATAGTAAGAGTAATGGTATGTACTTAAGATTAAGTTTTTGAGACAAGGTCTCGTTGTGTTGCCCAGACTAGAGTGCAGTGATGCAATCAAAGGTCACTGCAACCTCAATTGCCAGGGCTCAAGCGATCCTTCTGTCTTAGCCTCCTGAATAGCTGGTACTACAGCATGCACCACCATGCCCATGCTAATTTTTAAATATTTTTGTAGAGATGGGGTCTCACTATGTTGCCCAGGCTGGTGTCAAACTCCTGGGTTCAAAGAATCCTCCTCTCTTAGCTTCTAAAAGTGTTGGAATTACAGGTATAAGCTACCACTCCTGGCCAAGATTAAGTCTTCTTAAGAAACTTGAAATTTGTTTTTTCCAGCTGTGGGTTTTGGGAGACAAAGGAAAGGAGGACCCTGTTTTTATAGTTTGCAAATTTTTATATATTTTATATTTTGCAATGTGAGTACATTGCTTTTATAACTAAATATCTAACAGGTTGTAAACCTTTGTCATATCGAAATAAATCATATAGTTAATATCAAACTTATTTCCAGAGAGTTTAAAAGATAAATATAAAAGTCTAATCTCTTAAAGAAAATAGAAATTAATATTCAGCAATTAAAATTAAAGGAAATATTAAGAGACTCTTACAAATTTTGTATTTCTACATTAAACCAAAAGCCTTCCTAATTAAAAGCTATGTGCTTATTTAAAGATAGTTTTAATGTTTGATTCAATAGTTTTGTTAAGGCAACCTAAACCAATTGTTAGTTTTCAAAAGAACCTCAAAACAAAATGAAAACTACTTTTGACCTGTGGGATCATAAGAATGTCTTTGCTTTTAAAAGCAAAGTTTTAAAAGTCAGAAAGAAGGGAAGGGGGCCAGTGGTGGACTGTTCTCCAACTGGAACACAGTGAGACAGGAAAAGTTAATAGGGTGACTGTCAGGGAGACTGGGGCTCAAGAGGAAATGGCAGAGGAAATGTCTGGGACACATGTTCCCATGCTACCTACCAAGTAGTCTCTTCTTTATTCTCTCTGGTCAAAGGCAAGAGCCCCAGAAAAGAAAGGAGTAAAGCAATTGTTTGAAAAGGAATGTCTGGTGGGCCAACCACCTTCTCAGGTGGAGCCACCTCCATCACAGGGTAAAGGAAGGAGGCGGTGGTAAGGAGAGCAGTGCTCTGGATTTTGACACCAATCTGGCACAAAAATCTAAGGGAGGACCTAATATTGAAAGAAGATTCAGGATGGGCCGAGGAGAAACAAGCCTGGAAAAGAAGTTGATTAGATTTCAACCAAGCATTCATTATTAACAGGGAAAGAAATGGAGGCAATATTATTATTATTATTATTATTATTATTTTAACATAAACAGTGTCTTGCTATGTTGCCCAGGCTGTTCTTGAACTCCTAGGCTCAAGTGATCCTCCCACCCTGGCCTCCCAAATTTCTTGGATTATAGGTGTGAGCCACTGTGCCTGGCCATGACAAGAACTTAATTGCTCATATTTCCTTAAATGTTATGCGAATTTTACAATTTAAACTTAGCATTTAGAAATCCCAGTTAACCTTTATGCTAAGATTTCTTTTTCCCCAAATGAAGAGCTCTATTTTGCTTTGAGGACAGTTTTTAGGGACATAGTTGAATGGAATAATATGGTAACATCTTCATCCCAGTAAACTACCCCTGTGAATGGCCTCATCTTAAAGGCCACGACATCACAATCTAACCATAACCCCTGTTACAGATGGCCTGGTGCATTAGTCAGTTTTCACGCTGCTGATAAAGACATACTTGAAACTGGGCAATTTACAAAAGAAAGAGGTTTATTGGACTTAAGAGTTCCACATGGCTGGGGAGGCCTCACAATCATGGTGAAAGGTGAAAGGAACATCTCACATGGTGGCAGACAAGAGAAGGGAGCTTGTACAGGGAAACTCCCTTTTTTAAAACCACCAGATTTCCTGAGACTCACTACCATGAGAACAGTGCAGGAAAGACCTACTCCTATAATTCAGTCATCTCCCATCAGGTTCCTCCCATGAAACTTGAGGTCAGGAGTTTCAGATCACCCTGACCAACTGTGGGAGTTACAATTTGAGATGAGATTTGGATAGGGACAAGGCCAAACCATATAATTCTGTCCCTGGCCCCTCTCAAATCTCATGTCATCACATTTCAAAACCAATCATGCTTTCCCAATAGTCCCCCCAAATCTTAACTTATTTCAGCATTAACTCAAAAGCCCACAGTCCAATGTCTCATCTGAGACAAGGCAAGTCCCTTCTGCCTATGAGCCTGTAAAATCAAAAGCAAGTTAGTTACTTCCTAGATACAATGGGGGTACAGGCGTTGGGTAAATACAGCTGTCCCAAATAGGAGAAATTGGGCAAAACAAGGAGGCTACAAGTCCCATGTAAGTCTGAAATCCAGCAGGGCAGTCATATCTTAAAGCTCCAAAATGATCTTTGACTGCATGTCTCACATCCAGGTCATGCTGATATAAGAGGTAGGTTTCCATGGTCTTGGTCAGCTCCGCCCCTATGGTTTTGCAGGGTACAGCCTCCCTCCTGGCTGCTTTCACAGGATGGCATTGAGTGTCTGAGGCTTTTCCAGGTTTATGGTGCAAACTGTCAGTGTATCTACCATTCTGGTGATGGCCTTCTTCTCACAGCTCCACTAGGTGGTGCCCCAGTAGGACTCTGTGTGGGGGTTCCAACCACATTTCTCTTCCCCACTGCCCTAGTAGAGGTTCTCCATGAGGGCCCAACCCCTGCAGCAAACTTCTGCCTGGACATCTAGGCATTTCCATACATCTTCTGAAATTCGGGCACAGGTTCTGAAACCTCAATTCTTGACTTCTGTGTACTCACAGGCTCAACACCAAGTGGAAGCTGCCAAGGACTGGGGCTTGCACCCTCTGAAGCCATGGCCTGAGCTCTACGTTGGCCCCTTTCAGCCATGGCTGGAGCAGTTGGGACACAGGATACCAAATCCCTAGGCTGCACACAGTATGGAGACTCTGGACCTGTCTCACAAAACTATTTTTCCCTAGGCCTCTGGGTCTGTGATTGGAGAGGCTGCTGTGAAGACCTCTGACATGCCCTGGAGACATTTTCCCCATTGTCTTGGGGACTAACATTCAGCTCCTCATTACTTATGCAAATTTCTTCAGTTGGCTTGAATTTCTTCCCAGAAAATGGAATTTTCTTTTCTATTGCATTGTCAAGCTGCAAATTTTTCAAACTTTTATGCCTTGCTTCCCTTACAAAACTGAATGCCTTTGACAGAAGCCAAGTCACTCTTGAATACTTTGTTGCTTAGAAATTTCATCCACCAGATACCCTAAATTATCTCTCTCGATTTCAAAGTTCCATAAATCTCTAGTGCAGGGGCAAAATGCTGCCAGGATCCTTGCTAAAAAATAACAAGAGCCACCTTTGCTCCAGTTCTCAACAAGTTCCTCATTTCCATTTGAGACCACCTCAGTTTGGACCTTACTGTTCACATCACTATCAGAATTTTGGGCAAAGCCATTCAAAAAGTCTCTAGGAAGTTCCAAACTTTCCCACATTTTCCTGTCTTCTTCTGAGCCCTTCAAACTGTTACAGCCTCCTACCTGTTACCCATTTCCAAAGTTGCTTCTAAATGATTGGGTATCTTTTCAGCAATGCCCCACTCCCAGTACCAGTCTACTGCATTAGTCTGTTTTCATGCTGCTGATAAAGACATACCTGAGGCTGGGCAATTTACAAAGGAAAGAGGTTTATTGGACTTACAGTTCCATGTGGCTAGGAAGGCCTCACAATCATGGTGGAAGGTGAAAGGCATGTCTGACATGGCAGCAGACAAAAGAAGAGAGCTTGAGCAGGAAAACTCCTGTTTTTAAAACCATCAGATCTCCTGAGACTCACTATCAGGAGAACAGCACCTGAAAGACCTACCCCCATGATTCAATTACCTCCCATCAGTTGCCTCCCATTGAGAGATGAAGCCGACTAGACTTCTGGGTCGGGTAGGGACCTGGAGAACTTTTCTGTCTAGCTAAAGGATTGTAAATGCACCAATCAGTGCTCAGTGTGTAGCTAAAGGTTTGTAAACACACCAATCAGCGCTCTGTAAAAACGGACCAATCAGCACTCTGTAAATTGGACCAATCAGCAGGATGTGGGTGGGGCCAAATAAGGGACTAAAAGTTGGCCTCAGGGACCGGCAGCACTAACCTGCTAGGTTCCGTTTCCAGGCTGTGGAAGCTTTGTGCTTTCACCCTTCACAATACGTCCTGCTGCTGATCACTCTTTGGGTCCACACTATCTTTATCAGCTGTAGCACTCACTGCGAAGGTCTGCGGCTTCACTCCTGAAGTCAGCAAGACCACAAACCCACCAGAAGGAAGAAGCAACTCCAGACATACCACTTTTAAGAGCTGTAACACTCACTGTGAAGGTCTGCAGCTTCACTCCTGAAGTCAAGCGAGACCAAGAACCCACGGGAAGGAAGTAATTCCGGACACACCATGACTCATAGGAATTGTGGGAGTTACAATTCAAGATGAGATTTGGATGGGGAAACAGTCAAACCATATCACCTGGCTTAGGAGGAGTCAAAGACATTTCCTTGGATTTATAATTTCCTCTTCAAACTGTACCAGGTTGGTCAAATACCCAAACTATTCTAATCATACTTCTATATTAGGCACATTAATAAAAAGAAGTGTGGATTGGCCTCTTACCCTATTTATTCCTGTTCTGCTGGACTCCACGTGGGTTGCAGACATAATCAGGAGTCCTGCAGTGAGGTGATGGTTAAGGAATTCTCCAAATCAGTTTCCAACTTGACTTCTGACCCAAGCTATACAGTCTGTTCCCAAGGTTATGTGTCCAGTCCCTTCTGCCTGAGAGTACGGTTCTAAGTCTTAGGTTGTGTTAGATTTTAAAAAGTTCAGAATTCAAGTGCTGTATTCTGGACGCTTTTTTGGGTCTGTTTTTGTTTTAAGGTATTTCCTGCACACAAGTAGCTTTTGTACTTGCAGTGCAACTTAGTTAAGGAAAGATGGAGTTCCTTAACTTTATTATCCCCTTTTCTGGCTCACAGGAACAGTAGAAAATTAATTGTTGCTTTCTCCTGTCAGTTTTTCTTTTTTTTTTTTTTTTCCTCTGTGGCTGAGGCTCCTTATTAGCTTATTAACAATACTCCCTAAATTTACATAATATGTGAGTGATCCAGTTTCTTTGTATCCTTTCCAGCATTTGGTATTGTCACTATTTTTTAGCTAATCTGATAGATATGTAGTGATACCTCATTGTGGTTTTAATTTGCATTTCCCTAATAGCTAATGACATTGAGCACTTTTTTTTGGTACTTATTTGCCATCTGTATATCCTCTTCTCTGAAATGCCTGTTCATGTCTTTTGCCTATTTTCTAGTTAGATATTTGATAGTTTTTCTCCTGTTTAGTTTTGAAAATTCTTTATATATCATAGATACTAGGCCTTTATTAGGTATGTGGTTTTCAAATATTCTTCCTCCTCTGTAACTTGTCTTTTTATTCTCTTCATGTGGGCTTTCACAGAGCAAAAGTTTTTAAGTTTTATGTAGTCAATTTGTCAAGTTTTCCTTTTATGAGTTGTGCTTTTGGTGTTAAGTCTAAGAACTCAGCCTAGCCCTACACCTTGAAGATTGTATTTTATGGGTAGACTTGTGTCTTTTACAAAATTAAAACAATTTTCAGTTATTATTTCTTCTGACACTTTTTCAGCTGATCCTTACTTGACTACAGTGGTGTGAAAGTTGTACCTTTCAGTCCTGGAGTGTTGACTCATGCCTATAATCCCAGTACTTTGGGAGGCCAAGGCAGGAGGCTCACTTAAGCCCAGGAGTGTGAGATGCAACATTGTGAGACTCTGTTCTTTTTAAAAAAGGAAAGAAAGTTGGATCTTTCTTTATTGTCCCACAGGGAGTTGCTTTATGTTCACTGCCTCTCTCCTCTGTCATCTCTACTATTGAGCCCATCCACTGAGTTTAAAAATAATTATTCTGTTACTGAATTTTTCAGTTTTATAATTTCTAGTTGGTTTGTTTTAAAAAGCAACTTCTGTTTCTTTGCTGAGAGTTTCTGTTAATTTTTTTGTTTCAAGAGAATTTCTTATTGATGGTTGAAGCATTTGTATTATGTATCCTTTAAAATCCTTGTCAGATAATTCCTACCTCATATTTTTTCTTGGTGTTGGCAGCAGTTGATTGTCTTTTTCGTATTCAAATTGTGATTCTCTTGGTTTTTGCGTATGACAGTGATGTTTAACTGTGTCCTGAATATTATGGCAATTATGTTAGGAGACTCCAGGTCTCATTTAAGTCTTTTGCTTAAGCTGGAATTCACTCTGTTCAGGTTGATCATGCAGGTCCTGGCCTAGTTTTGTGAGCAGTGGTTCCAATGGCAGTTTACTTTCCAGAGCCTTTGCACTATTATTTTGCTCTGCTGCATTTATCAGATGTTCCTGATATCAGGCTCCCATTACTTCCTGCTGGTGCTGGCTGAGGGAATGGAAGGGTTGTCCCCAGATCTGGATGCTGAGTGACTGACTCTTGGTGAGGAAGGATGGGGTACATGCCCCTGTCAGTACCTCCTGGCTGCTTCTGTGTCTCTGGGTAAAGGAGTCCTGGCCCATGGGAATAAAGAGGCCTCCTGAATTGGGTTGTTTGCGGTCACTAGGTCTTTCTGTTTCTGCCACTTACCTCAGTCTTTCTTGGCAGAAAAGCCAGGTCACAGACCCTGCAGGGAAGGAAAGTGCCTCCCCTAGCCACATGGCTTCCAATTGATGGTATCCTTTGTGGAGTTGGGTTTGCCTCATGCTGTTAAAGGGGAGGAACAGGCCTAAGGTGCTGCCTTCCACTGCTAGGCAGGGAGTTCGGAAATGATAGGCCTGGATGGCCTTCCGTTGGGTAGCAGAGATAACAGATGCCCTGCCACCATGTTGTTGCTGGTCCCAGACCAGCTTGCCTTCCAACCATGTTTCCGAGTTGTCCTTTGGTTGTCTCTCATACCTTTCCTAGAGTTTATAGTTGAGAAGAAAGAAATGACAGCATGCCGTCTTATCCAGGTTGGAAATCTCTGTATGTGTTTATGTCTTCTGTTGTATCCCTTTGAGAAGTTGGGCTGGGAGATGAGGACTGAAAGCTGCTTTGAAGCAGTAGGCATATGTTAGTTGAAATAATGTAAGAGTTACTTCACACTGGCTTACGATTTTTTTTTTTTTTTTTTGAGATGGAGTCTTGCTCTGTCGCCCAGGCTGGAGTATAGTGGTGTGATCAGCTCACTGCAACCTTTGCTTCCTGGGTTCAAGCAATTCTCCTGCCTCAGTCTCCTGAGTAGCTGGGATTACAGGCTCCCACCACCATGCCTGGCTAATTTTGGTATTTTGTAGAGATGGGATTTTGCCATGTTTCCCAGGCTGATCTCAAACTCCTGACCTCAAGTGATCTGTGCGCCTCGGCCTCCCAAAGTGCTGGGATTACAGGCATGAGCCACTATGCCTGGCCTGGCTTAGAATTTGGTAATTTACTTCTCGTCAGTTTATTCCTTGAAGATTTCTAGTACATTTGTCTCAAAACATTACTTTTCTTAACAACCTCTCTGGCTCTTGCACTGGTTTGTACAACTGGAAGAGTATTCTTTCTGTTCACAATATGTGAGAAGACCACAGGCTTATTAAACCTGAGAATTAGCCTTTCTATCTTCTCCTACTTCACCTTCATCTACAGCTTATCCATGGTACAGGTAAAGTTTCTAGGAAGCAACAGCAGTCTCAGTATTTACCAGATTTACCAATCCCCAAACTAAAAAATAGCTGCAGATATCATAACTGTAAAATGATACATGTAAAGAGTCATCAATAACTATCAGCTGAATGAATGAATCAATTGCTATTTACATTTTCATTTTCTTTGTGTATCTGTATCCCCCTTTTTTCAAATTCAGATACATTTTTATTTACAATTGAGTTGAATGGGTGTTGAAACTAGGTTGTGTGTTCTGGCTTTGTGTTTCCATAGTTTCCCGGATTTCCTTTCATGCAAGGCACATCCACAGGAGTTCATTGAACTCCTCAGGAATGATGAAGCTCACATACATGTTAGGGTAAGTAATTATCTTTAGGAATATGTAGAAAGACATTCATTAAAAGCATTAGTCAGCAAATCTGGGGAGTTGGAGGAAACCATAGTTTCCTACCCCCTGCTCCAAATCCTCAAGATGCCTTGAGGGGCCCTTTTCAGTTTAATGCCTCTACAGCCTGCATGTGAAGCTCACATGATTCTTACCAAAGACTAGTAATTGACATCTTAACTTCTTCAGCTTCCCAGGAATTCATATTTACCCTCAAAGAGAATGCTACCCTACAAACATATCACATTTCATGTTAGCTGTGGAATACTGCCTTTGAGGCACTCAGTACAGGCATGCCACTGACACAAACCCTCACTGAACACATGGACTCCTATCAAGGATGAAGGGCATGTTGTTGTTGCTTATTTACTCATATCTCTTATCCATTTTAGACTGTAAGCAAAACACACAAAGAACTGTGCTAATTTTTCTTTCCTTCCCTCCCTCCCTCCCTCCCTTACTTCCTTCCTTCTCTCCCTCCCTCCCTCTTTTCTCTTCTTTTCTTTTTCTTCCTTTCTTTCTTTCTCCCTTTCTTCTCTTTTTGAGATGGAGTCTCGCTCTGTTGCCCAGGCTGGAGTGCAGTGGTGCGATCTCGGCTCACTGCAACCTCCACCTCTCAGGTTCATGCAATTGTCCTGCCTCAGCCCCCTGAGTAGCTGGGACTAGAGGTGTGTGCCACCACGCCTGGCTAATTTCTTGCATTTTTAACAGAGACGGGGTTTCACAGTGTTAGCCAAGATAGTCATGATCTGACCTTGTGATCCGCCCACTCCGGCCTCCCAAAGTGCTGGGATTACAGGCACAAGCCACCACGCCCGGCCGGAACTGTGATGATTTTCCTATCCATCTTCTCTCCAGCCCCTACCACAATACCTGACACACAGTAGGAGACACTGGTGGGGGTGGGAAGGAGTAAAAAATGTGAAAGAACTTGTTGTTTCCCAAGTAACTTATAACTTTGATGAGGAAGATTAATGGATAAATAACTATCAATAATATAAGTCATTCAAATAAATACTAGAAAGAGAGTGAAAATTTTAGCCTTGGTAGTCTCCAACACAGAGAATTTAATCGCTAATTTATGGGATCAAGGAAAACTTTACAAAGAAGGAGGTTTTCAGCTGCCTTTGGAATAATATAGTCTAGTATATGGGAAATTCTTTACAGTGCATTCCCCTTTTCTTGACTTCTATTATTTTTTCCAAAAAATAGAAAGTTTTACAAATTCTTCCTGTTACTAAGGGTCTGCTTCCTGTGGAAAGTCCTGAATAGCCTTTAATGATTTATAAACAAGAACTTCTATGTGATAATAATGGATCCATATCTGGATGCTTAAGTTGGAAATAAAAATATTAACCAAATTTTCAACGCAAATACTGCTCCAAGGCTTTTGGGAGTCTGGTTTGGTTGAAGCAATTTGTTTTGGCTCATAAGTAATCTCAGATGGTTCCAGCATTTCCAATTAGATCTTAGTCCTGCTGACTGTAATTCATTTACAGTGTGAACATTTTTTTAAAAATTAGATTTATGGTGTTATTGAATTCTCCAATGACCAAGAGAAATTATATAGATTTCAGTAATTGGATTTTCTAGCTGAAAAGCTATTAGCTCTCTAAAGAAGAAAGAATATATAACAAATCAATTTAAACTCTGTTATATTTTTGTAATAGGACTGTACATTATCATAAAATATTTTGTAAAATATTACCAAGTTTTTTGGGGACTATTTCACTAATCCTTATCACGAACCTGGTTGCAAAGGTGGGAAAGAGACTAATCATATTCTTTTTTCCTTAAGTAATTTTTCAGCATAGAAAGTAACTTGCTACTTATCTCACAGCAGACCAGTAGCAGAATCCTCTATCTTATACTGTGTTCTTGTTTTGTGGCTATAAAAGAAGTTTTAAAACCTTTGCTCCTAATAATCAAGTTTTTATTAGCCACTCTGAAAATGAGAGCATGGGGTGGGGGTAAAAGAGTTAAACTGAATGTCTTTAATTAAAAGGCAAGAGAAGGCGAGGAAGATGGAGGCTGCTTGATGGGAACAGAGTTTCTTGAGGCAACGTGTAAGTCCATATTGTTGGCCCACACCACCAAAATAGCCTGCATCAGAAGAGACCATGACCTTAGGGTATTGGGTGACTGAGAAAGAGCTGTGGCATGGCTGGTTACATGAGGGCTGGTTGAGTGGATTAAACAATTCCAGGCCTTTCCTCCACCTAACATAGTTTCGGTCCTGTTACTGTCAACAAAGCTTAGTAGGGGAAAAACATTTATTGTCTGTACCTTAAAATTAGGATTCATCTGCTCCTGTGGTATTGTTACACCAGGAATCTCCTCAAATTGCAGTCTCTTTTGGGGCAAGGACCAAGGCTTACACATTGTGTCTCCACAGGATTTGGTACAATTCTTTATACAAGTTAGGAAGTTAAATTGTATTAGTACATTCTTGCATTGTTATAAAGAAATACCTGAGACTGGGTAATTTATAAAGAAAAGAGGTTTAATTGGCTACAGACTGTACTAGAAGCATGATGCATCTGCTCAGCTTCTGGGGAGGCCTCAGGAAACTGGTGGAAGGCGAAGGGGAAGCAGACACATCTTACATGGCAGGAGCAGGAGAAAGCAGGGGGAGGGGAGAGGTGCTACACACTTTTAAATAACCACATCTCACAAGAGCTCACTTACTATCATAACAGCACCCAGAGGGATGGTGTTAAACCATTCATGAGAAACTACCCCCAAGATCCGATCACTCCTCACCAGGTCCCACCTCCAACATTGGGGATTACAATTGAGCATGAGATTTGGGTGGGGACACAGATCCAAACTATATCATCAATAAATATATTTTGATGATACTTCATTTAGCTTAGATGTATGGGATGTCCATGGTGTTTATTTCTGGCTCAAGACAATTCCTATTTTTTTGAGGGTCGATGCTGTTCCGTTTCCCAGCTGTGACATCTTAACTGATGTCTTAACTTCTTCAGCTTCCCAGGAATTTGTATTTACCCTCAAAGAGAATGCTACCCTACAAACATCACATTTCATGTTAGCTGTGGAATACTGCCTTTGAGGCACTCAGTGCAGGCATGCCACTGACACAAACCCTCACTGAACACATGGATTCCTATCAAGGATGAAGGGCATGTTGTTGTTGCTTATTTACTCGTATCTCTTATCCATTCTAGACTATAAGAAAAACACACAAAGAACTGTGCTAATTTTCTTTCTTTCTTTTCTTTTCTTTCTTTCTTTCTTCCTTTTTTTTGAGATGGAATCTTGCTCTGTCGCCCAGGCTGGAGTACAGAAGAGGCACCAGAAGCAAGGCCTCCACTTTGTGATTCTCTCTGATAAGCCAAGCAGAGCCATAAGACTCTTCTCTTAGAAATCTGGAGTTTTGACCTAAGAAAAAAAGAGATTTGAGTTTCTTGCTGATGAAAACCCATAGTGTAAGAAAGAAAGATCCACAAACTCCCTGGTTTGCACCTGTGGCACACATGATCGTTACCTACCAAGAGACTCAGTTCCATTCTTATTCACTACCAGACACCACGATTTCCCTCTAGTATCAGCTGAAGATTCCTTGATTTCCTGGAAAATGGGCCCAACTTCTAGTCTAGGGATCGTCATAAAGCCATAGCCCAGTTCTATCTAATGATAATTATAAAGTATCTAGTAATAACTATGAATCCAGTTCTATCTAAAGAAACATGACGGGAAGTCTGCTGAGGGCTCTCTGGGAAATGCTTACTGATCCTTGAAAAATAAAAGGGAAATAATGAGAACTTTCTCTCTGCCCTAGCCACCACCCCTGCTTCCTGCTTCCTGGTTTTGAATGGCATGCTGGTGTTAAGGCAACCATCTTGTGGCTATGAGGCAACCACCCATAAGAATGACTGACACATTGAGTCTGGTTAAATGAAAGCATGAAAAAAGTCTGGCTCCTTGATTACATTGTTTAGTGGCAAAACCAGACTCAAAATATCTAGAATGTTATTTTGCCAGATAAATACCTTTATTCTTAAAGCCATTGTTAGTCAGAATTTTTGTTATTGGCAGTAAAATACATCTTAAATGGCAGGCCATATGACCCAGACCTTTTCCTTTATATTCTATTAGACTTACCAATATACTTTCTGTAAATTCTTTTTCCTCTTGTGGTTAACTAGAGTAAATTTCTATTTTGTGCGGCCAAAGGAATATTAACTTATTATGTAGGCTTTTCACAAAATATTTGAGCTTTTCTTTTCTTTACCACATAGGAAGAATTCAGGAAAATGTTCATCCAAATAAACAGTAAATGATCTTTTCTCTGTTTTCCTTGAGTATTCTTCTTCAATTTGGCTTAACTCTAGATGGAGGCGATAATAAGCCATGAATTGTTACGTGCTCAGCTTTGCAAAAGAATTGCAAAAGAGAGATGAGGGAATTAGAGTGTAGCTTAACCAAAGGAAGGGTGTGCTTGTTAGTAACCAAAGAAATGCAATTCAGAGTTACTATTTTATGTTACCCAAGGTGAAGGTAAAGTTTGGATATGGATATGTAGCAAGGAGCATTTCAAGTTGGCATAGCCACCTTTTGAAGGATAGGATAACATTTAGTAAAGGCTACAAAGATGACCTTTGTAATACTACTTTGTAATATTGCTTTGACCAAGTAATAGTACTTCAGAGAATTTTTCCTAAGGAAATATTTTGACAGATGTAGGACAGATGTTTTATCAGTAATACCAAAAAAAACCTGACAGAAAAAAATTAAATATTTAAAAATAAGAGAATAGTTCAGTAAATTATAATGTATCGAAAAGAGGGACTGCAATTCAACCATCAAATATAATAACTGTAAGCAAGGTAAGAAGACAGAAAATGTTTGCAATATGGTGTTTTTTAAAAGTATATTGTAAATTATGATTGCAATTTCAATACAATCAGGAAAGTATAGGAAAAAATAGAAAATAGTTTTTGGAGCTAAGTGGAATTGAAGGTAATTTTTTTCATTTTTTGCAGTGTTATTCAAATGTGTTTTATTGTTATGCCAAAATCATAACCTGTGCATAGAAAGAAAAGTTTTTTTTCTCTCTCCAAATATCATAGGGAATTAAGCATTTGCTTATTTTCTGTCTTTATGCTGAGTAATTGGAATAATGGAAGATTCTTAAGGAGTAATATCTGAGAAGTGACAGGATCATGATCATAAGAGACACAAATGTTTAAAACATAGCTTGTGAAGGCCTTAGCAGGATCAATGAGATGAGGTCTAAGTGACATCAGGGTGGCTCACTTTCTTCCTAATCTGCAGTTTCTCCTGGTTGTCTAGTGGGTGGCTATTTAGCTTTCCTTCTGGAAAATATATCTGAGCCTAAGAAGTCCTCTTCTAGGCTTTCTGAAGTCAACCCAATGAATGGACACACCACATATATTGCTGGGAAAAGATCTCAATGAATAAAAATAGTTTCTTCCACTAGAATTGATAGTTCTTTTCTTGAAGATATAATTGGTACAATAGCAACATCTGGGAAACACTTTCCCCTGTATTTCAGATGAGAGAGTGCTAGAATATGAACAGGGCTTGGTTGATAACAACCTGGGACTGAACTCCTAGGTGAAACAAACACATTAAACTCTACCTCCAGGCTTGGTGTTGTGGCTTATGCCTGAAATCCCAGTGCTTTGGGAGGCTGAGGCGGGAGGATCACTTGAGGCCAGGAGATCAAGACCAGCCTGGGCAGCAGAGCAAGAACCCATCTCTCCAAAAAGAAAAAAAATTAGCTGAGTGTGATGGCGTGTGTCCTAGCTACTAGGGAGGTTGAAGCAGGAGGATGGCTTGAGGCCAGGAGTTCAAGGTATAGTGAGCTGTCGTGATTGTATCACTGAGCTCCAGAGAGACCCCATCTCTTTAAAAAATTAAATAAATTCTACTTCCATATTTGTTCATGTCTTCAAATAAGATAAGAAAACACAAATAATTATAAACTTTAAATGTATGCAATTAAAAAAAAAGAAAACATGAAGTAGCCACAGTCATGTTGAATAGTAAGAATGGATCTGTTCAGAAGGAACCATGTCTTGAATAGACATGTATACACGCTTAGGGAAAATCTGCATTATGATTACAAAATGTGGTGTCCCAGCCACAAGAAGTGTAAATTGCCTTTAGGGCTATGATAAACAGCAGTTGTCCATATAGAAACATGCATTTGCACTATAGTGGTTCCCAACTCCATGAATTCCACTCTCCTGGTAGGCATTTGGGAGATGTTACTTGATTTAGTGAACAAGGACCAGGAATATTAAATTTGCACAATGTTGGAGACTGTCCTGGACAATGAAGACTTTTCCCCTATAAAACTTCAATAGAGTCCCTGAAGGAAAACACAGTGTAGAAAAACCGAAGCTGAAAATCATCTTGAAATTGTCATCAACAATGAAAGGAAGACTGGTGCAGTGACTCGTACCTGTAAGCCCAGCACTTTGAGGCAGGAGAATTGCTTGAGCCCAGGAGGCCAAGGCTGCAGTGGTCTGCAGGGTGATAGAAGGATAGAGACCCTAGCTCCTGCATGCCCCACAAAAGGGAGGAAAAAGCGCAGGAGAAAAACCTGCTTTTCTGAATGTACGATTTTGTTTCAATGGTGATGATTCAACAGTTCAGAAATGCTTCTGGTATGTTAGGATAGGCTTTATCAAAGACACTTGTATAACCTTGTCCTGGGCAATTCTCAAAAAAAAAAAAAGCTATTTTGAAATTCTCTAGTTTGATGCATTCTGAAAGTAGTGACATTTAGAGATTTATTTCAGAGAGGAGCTTTAAAAAATCAGGTTTCCAAACTACATCTGCTGGAATTTTTCTCTAGCTTTGCCATTTTTCTAGGTTTTATAGTTTCATGCAGGCTGATGGGGTGGTAAATCTGATGGCAGAGAGTACCAGTCAATTAAAGAGATATAGAAGTAGTACTTTTCATTTGCATTTCTCATTTTGAGTCTAATTCTTACTCAAAATAATCCAGCAGTTTTTAGGCCTCATATATTTATTTTTTTTCCAATTTGGGGACAGTTGGGTTTGTAATAATATATTTTGCCATGTAGCATCTATTAGCTTCATGGAAAGTTATTATTACAATGACATAATTGTGGCTATGTTTGCTCAACCTATAGTTTTAGCCTTTTAATTTTAATCCCTTTCCCTTTATAACTGATTATTCATTATTATAGAGAATTAATATAAGGGGAGGACTAGTCCAGTAATGATTCCTCCTTAATTACATTCCACATTTTATACAGTGGGGAAAAACATAAACTGAAGCACCCCACCCCTCAGGTTGGGAACGTGAACACACTGAAAAGAAAAACATTATCAACTTATTTTCAGTCTTTTCTATGTGCTGCTAATGTGTATGGAAGTGTATGCAACTAACGTAGTCTTCCTCATTCCTCATACTAGATATTTTAGTTTTTTTTTTTTTTTTTTTTTTTTTTTTTTTTTTTTTTTTTTTATAGAGTCTCGCTCTGTTACCCAAGCTGAAGTGCAGTGGCATGATCTCAGTTTACTGCAGCCTCCGCCTCCTGGCCTCAAGCGATTCTCCTGCTTCAGCCTCTCAAGTAACTGGGATTACAGGCACCCACCACCATGCTGGGCTATTTTTTTTTTTTTTTTTTGTATTTTAGTAGAGACGGGGTTTCACCATGTTGGCCAGGTGGTCTCGGACTCCTGGCCTCAAGTGATCCACCAGCCTCGGCCTCCCAAAGTGCTGAGATTACAGGTGTGACCCACGGCACCTGGCCAAGATTTTAGTTTTGCTTGAAAAAAATTAAAGTTCTCTTTCTCCTTTCTCTCTGTCTCTCATTCATTCTGTCTCTCTCTCTTTCTCTTTCTCTGTCCTTTCTACATCCTTGCCCTATAAAACAGGATTCTAGTGCTTTGACTAGTTCTAAATGTATTTTTGCTCTTCAGGTACTTATCTTCACTCCCTTTAGTGAGGGAACTCAGTGAAGAAGCAGCATCTGAAAAATCTTAATGCATTTTCTCACTCTTTCTTTCCTTGCACAACCACATGTTGCTTTTGGCTACCCCCTCTGGTACAGTTACTGCTCTATGTGCTGGAGAGAACAGGGTGTGGATTCTTGGGCTGGCCCTGGGTCATCTTCCTAGGTGGCTTTTTGGAGTCTGAGTTTCCCTTGTACTTACAGAATAAAAACTCCCTAAGAATTGGAGAGAAAAGATAAAAGAGTATTTTTCTTAGTTTAGGCATCAAAATAAGAACCTGATACTTGTTCTTGGTTTTCAGCACTCCCTAGCCCAAGGCAATCAGTGAGAAGAGGGAGGGCAGGGTTACAGGGCCATAATCCTGTTCCCAGAGGCATTCCCTCCAGAGCAGAACACTGCTCACAGCCTGGGTGGCCAGGGAATCTCCCTTGTGGAGAGAGAAACCGAGGGCAAGGGAGTGGCCAGGGCGTGCGGGGAGGTGAGGTGGTTTATGCTTACTCTTCCTTGCACTGCCAGGTGGACTCAACTGGGAGCCTCACGTTGGGAGGGCTGATGAAAACTATCCTTTTGTTTTGTGTTGTTTTAAATGAGAGGAATATGACCCCAGTATATTGTTCTACTCTCTGTCTTCTCCTTAGTCCTACTTCTAGAGTATGCCATTTTTCCCCAACAGATCTCACTAACCAAAAAGAGAACTTAAAGTGAAGGTCTATTGAGTGGATACAAGAAAACATGCAAAGGAGTTGAGAGAGACTCATGTTCCCTGTTCTGTTAAATTCTTGTGGAGGCTTATCACATGCTGTTTCCATTGCACTGATGGCCCACTGCTGTTTGTTCTGCTCAGAGAACCTACTAAATTTTAATCCACCCCTGCATACCTTCCCTGAAAATATCCACTCTTTCCTCCCCAGGTTGTCATGTCCTCCTAGAGCATCAGACAACACACTCCAGTGGAAATAAAGGTTAACTGAAATACAGTTCCCCAAGAAGTCTGCAAACTGCTTACAAGGTTTTGTCCATTCTGGACAACAAAACAGTAGTCAGTAGGTTCCACTCAGTGCATGTATTTTCTGTGATGATACTAGAGGGGTTCTTGAATATGAGGGTATTCATTTATTTATTTTTGAGATGGAGTTTCGCTCTTGTTGCCCAGGCTAGAGTGCAGTGGTGCGATCTTGGCTCACTGCAACCTCCGCCTCCCACGTTCAAGCAATTCTACTGCCTCAGCCTCCCGAGTAGCTGGGATTATAGGCACCCACCACCATACCTGGCTAATTTTTGTATTTTTAGTAGAGATGGGGTTTCACCATTTTGGCCAAGCTGGTCTTGAACTCCTGACATGAGGTGATCTGCCTGCCTGGGCCTCCCAAAATGCTGGGATTATAGGCATGAACTGCCATGCCCGCCCAAATATGAGAGTTTTAGGAAGACAACAACAACAAAACTTCCATAGGAGAGTGACTGAGTCCATCTGATGGATGAAAACCATTTACATTTGATGATAGACTTAACCTCAATCTTTGTGCTGGAGTTTTGTTGGAATGTTAGCAACAGTCCTACTCCCATCTATTTTCCCCCTTATCTTGTAGGATCTGGAAGCCTGGGAATTATATTTTCCAAACTGCTTTGTCACCAGATTTCTAATTCAAGTTCCATGTACGGAGGGCACTCCTTGAGATTTGGAGTAGAACTGAAGGCAAAAGAGAAGCCATCATTGACTCAGCAGTTGTGGGCAAGCAGATAAACAAACTCAGCAAAGAGCAGACATGAGACTTTGCCCGAAGTTTTTAGGTATTCTTCTGGAAATCACCCACTTTGGGGCTGCAGGAAGTTGAGATCATTAGCAGAGGTTTCTTCTGATCTCTGAATTTCCTGATGTCCTGAAAACTATGAAGAGCTTCCTTGACTTTTCTTCTCCTGGTCCTGACAGTGGTTTTGTGTAAGGGCTCTAATTCTCTGTGTTAAATCCCTTCCTTCTTGAAATACCTAGAGTGATTTTCTGTTTTCTTGACCAAATCCTCACTGATACAATCTAACCAAGTAGAAAAAATATTAAAACCGGAAGAGTAGGTTTCCGATATGAGATTTTGGTTACTACCTACCAAGGCCCAGATGGTTAAAACAAGGGTCATTTTTGTTTCTTTGTGGTATCCAAAATCTGCTCATCATCTTTTGTGTATATCATTTCTCTTTTGTCTCATACCTGTGATTCGCTTCTTATATCAGAGCTCATACCCTTACAGGTTACAATGATTTGCACATAGTAGATCCAGAATACTTATTTATTATTTTTTTTTCAAAGACATGAACTATACTATGTCCTTGCTTTAAATATATTTTTAGATGAAATATTTGGTAGTTGAATAGCAAACAAAGGAGGCTACTTACCACACTTTGAAAAATTTTGCAAAATGTCCAATGCTTACATGTTCCAAGAAATAGTTCATCCTTCAGTGTGAATAATGTTGAATCATTGCTTATTCATTCACCATGCATTCATCTAGTAAATATTTATTGATCACTTAATATGTTCAGGTACCATTATAAGCACTTAGGACATATCAATGAACAAAACAGGCAGAAATCCCTGCCCTATTCACCACACTGCTTTGATTTGATCTTGAAACCTGAGACTGGTTGCTGTTTCCCTTGTTCCTTTGTGTTATGTGCCTCATTGTGACTAAGGCAATTATTCTTAGTGGGATAATAAGTGTCCTGATGGCAGATTCAAATGGAAAACTGATTCTTCTTTTTGGGAAGAAGCATAGATTCCAAGGCCCTGTCTGTGAACCTTGTTTTCCTGGATGCTTACTATAAGGATGACGCTGTCTGTCTTCCTTGCTTCCTGATATCACATACATATATAGATAGCATGTCTGCCTGCATGAAAATGCCATTCCCTCCTCTTTATTAGTAACAGTAGCAGTTACACAGTTTCTCCCTAAGCCTTGGCAAGTTGTAGTTCTACTGGGATGGATAACATTTACTAGCACTATCATTTAAGTTTCTTCTTTTCCACAGTTTATAATATTGCTCTTATTATTTACATTTAGGCATAAAATAGTCTGGAGTAGTTTCTTATACTATATATTGTTTTTGGCATATTTCCATGAAGAAGTTCTTGTTACCTTTGCTCTATGGCACCTCTGAATGATTTCTGGAATGAGACTGACTCATTGCTTATGACTAAGTTTAGTACATTTCCTTTGAAAAAGATAATCCTACAGTTAATCCTAATACATTGCAAATATTCCATAATATTCATTTATATAGTCATGGGTGAATGATGGCAATGTATTTCCCTCATGTATATATTTTGTCCTTCTTAGTAAAAGAAACACACGGAAAGCAGAATTCACTGAGCAATCATTTAGGATAATTTTTTTGTGTGTGTGCACAAATAAAAGAGGCTGAAGCAGTGACTGTGCTACTGATGGTCCTGAAGAACGGCTAGAAGGAAACCAGGGGCCATTAGTGTTGCTGGTTGATGAAGAGTCTAAGGCCACTAAAATAGTGTCTTGGCCTTTATTTCCTTATTCAGGCCTTATTATTTCCTGCCTTACACTCCAGGAGAAGGGCAGGACTGGGTGTGGGTGTGGGAAGATCTGCTGATCTGGGCCAGAAAAGCAATGAGAACCCAGGCAGTGGCACTGTTCATATCCAGCCAAGAAGACATTGGTGCAGCTGGGATTTGGCTCTGTTCAAAGGGTCTGTGACTAAAGTATAACATAGGACAACTGCATTCATTTAAAAATTTTAGGCTAACCTGTATAGCATGGATTTTTTTTTTTCAGAAGCTGGAAAAACCTATGCTTTTAGATTCTTATTCTCTACATCCAAGCATGCAGAAAGGAAACAGTAAGTCAGGCCAAACATACTTTACAGTTTGTATCCTGTTGGCTGCCTGCATACAAAAAGCAGACTGAGCTAGATAGGAGAAAGGTCAAAACAATGGTAAAGGGAATGGCAAGAAAAAAAGTGAGCAAGGTAGTAGAAAGAACTTTTAAATCAGTTATCAAAAGAAAAGAAAAGAGAAGAAACACAGGGAGAGAAAAGACCAGGAGTCTACTTTTAAATAATGCCTGGAAGTATCTGAAATCAGCAAAAAAAACAAAACAAAACAAAACAAAACAAAAAAAACCCTAGAAAATTCAAAGCTAATTTTAATATCTTTTCCACTCAAGCCCTATTTAAAGTGTTCCAAGCCTGTGATACAGCTGGGGAGAAGCAGAAAGATGATGCTTAATGCTTGCCCCCAGCTTCATGCCTATTTCCACTTTAATCCAGTCTGTTAACGTTCTGCATGGTGTTTATTTTGATAGAGAAAGGTATGTAAACACACTGAATGTAGGAAGGCATAGCTGGTGATGTTCCAGCTTTGAAGATGTGGCAGGTAACATGGCAGCAGAGTACCCTGGCTAGCACATTCCAGTACTGTCAGCTAACCAAGGCTCAGTACTGGAAAGAGACCCTACAGAGAATATTTTTTTCTGTTAATGGGCACAATTGTTGCAATTTCACACAACACTTCAATCTTGCATGGCAGTGCAATTTCCATCCCACATTCAATACCTGACCTTTTAAAATACACATTTGCAGAATTAAATTTGCTTTAGCAAGTTTTTAAAAGTCCAACAAATGGGTGGAAACATGGTTTGGTTTGGTTTAGGCTGTGAATTGCTTCCCTTTTCCACTTGGTTTTTCCCACATGTACCTGTCCTAGTTTAGGAAATGTGTTGAGGGCAGGGAAGCAGGTGGGGTTTGGAGGCAGGAATAGGGAAGAGGGATTTATCTACAGTATCTGGAATGTCTTTTCTTAGGATGAAATCTCCTTGGGGAGTAGCCATAGCATTTCACATTCCAATTGACCTGTATTTACTGTAATAATCTGTGTTCAATTATCTTACTCATTTCTACCACATTTACTTCTACCAAGAAAGATTTGAGGAGATTGTAATTAAAACCAATACAATGAATAGGATAATAAAATTAATAGGTAAAATTGAAAGCCATATAGTGCAAGCAAAGGAAATACACCATTAATTATATTCAGATCTTTATAGTAACCAAAACAAACAAAAGAAATCTAAACATGTATTTATTGAGTGAGTTCTCACAGTTGTGTCCAGCTCTGTGTTAGAGCACAGAAAAGCAGGCACATTAATGCATAATGATGTCTAATTGTAGCATCTTTGGTGGTGTTGGGGCTCAGAACACAACTCACTGCAAGCTCCGCCTCCCGGGTTCACGCCATTCTCCTGTCTCAGCCTCCCGAGTAGCTGGGATTACAGGCGCCCGCCTCGTCGCCCGGCTAGTTTTTTGTATTTTTTAGTAGAGACGGGGTTTCACTGTGTTAGCCAGGATGGTCTCGATCTCCTGACCTCGTGATCCGCCCGTCTCGGCCTCCCAAAGTGCTGGGATTACAGGCTTGAGCCACCGCGCCCGGCCGCCGAGTACTTTTAACCAAAGGAGGTTGGAAGGCCTTAGAAGCAACCTTAGAACCAAGGTTTTTCTGACCTTTCCCATCATCCTGTCTTCCATCCTTCTTTCTCCCTTGAAGCAAGTCATGGAAACTAGAATTTATCTTCCGTAAGGTGGATCATAGAAAATGGAACCATTCTCCCCAAAGCAAGTAATAAAACCCAGGACTATTACTCTAACCTCCTCCTGTCTTTCTGTGTAGGAGTTGGCCATAAAGAAATACCCTGGCCTGCTTTATCTTACTGTATGTAGGTCATAAGACCCTTGTTCCAGAGGGGTCCCGTCCCATACCTGGGAGGAAGGAATGCTACACAGAGAGGCCAAGAAGCATCTGAACAGACAGGCCTTGCTAGGTCTCCCCTTCTGTCTCTTACCATTGGATCCTACCTTTTTGTCCAATCACATTTGTTCATGGCTGTCCATTTTTCATTGTGCCTAAGCATAAAAATAGTCTTCCCTGGGTCTTCATTTCTGACTCTGATGTCACATAAAACCTTGAAATAAATTTGTTATGCTTTTTTCTTGCTAACCTATCTTTTGTTAGAGGAGTGTTGACTGTGACCCTTATGATGGATGAGAAGACAATTTACTGTGGAGAAAATTTGGTGATAATTAGCTTTATTCCGACTATAGTCAGCTATGGTACTTAAAATATACATTAAGCAAATGTCATATATAAGGATTTATAGACTATTTGTGAACACATCTGGGGACAGGTATGTCACCATATGTCATTGAGGAGGCTGACTCCAGGTCAAAATTCTACCAGTGATCTTTCTGTCCCGACCACAGGCGATTACAAAGGCTTTATGTGGCAGGCCTCATGGGGGAAGCTGTCCTTCCCACACCACAATTGGTGCATGGTCTGAAGGCAGTTGCAATCAAGGACACAGTGCCTCCCAGACTGGCCATGCTCCTATGCATTTCTACATTCCTAGTTTAAACACCTCCTTTCAGAGGTCTCCTTATCAAGACACTTGTCTCCATTGTGACACTGTGACTCAATATTCAGTACTTTTCCACTCCTTGTCCCCAACTCATCTCCCATTCCTAAGGCAGTCAGTGAATCCCCCATTCTGGGTTGATCCATCTGATGATCCCCCTGGAGCTGTTCTGTGGGGAAAATGGAACACGAGGGAGCTGGTGTTTTGTCCTGTTGGCCTCTTGCTTATACAATTGCAGTCAGTGAACAAAAGCTTAATGGTTACTTTCAGCTTGGCGTGTTGTCTTAATTGGCCACATGAACACCTGTCAGCTCGCACTGTCCAACTCAGTTCCTGACGGTAATTAGATATCAAACTTTGGAACAGAGACAAAATTTACACTTCTTATTGTGGGTGAATGGATATTCATCCATAAAAATCAGGCAGCTTCTCTGAATTCTAGAGTTCCTCTGCTATCAAGGAGACTTGAAAGTCATCATTGTTTCATGTACAGGACACAGAACAACAACAACAAAAAAAGTCAGAGATCCTGGGTTCCAATGTAATTGAACCTTGTGTAGTTTGGATATAAACCCATTGTCCAAATTTGCTTGGTTTTTGTTTTCTTGATTGTAAAGAGAAGAACTCTGGATGCGTTGATGTCTAAGATGCCTTTTATTCTGGTTTTATGAAGAGAGTGCTCATCTGGGTCCTCACCTGAGTCCTCGTCTCTTCACTTTTGGATACAGGTTAGAGTATCTATCCAGACTTAACTACGATGTGGGAGCAATGGAGTGGGGAGGTTGAGGCTGGTATGGTTTGAATGTGTGTCTTCTGCAAAATTTATGTGGAAACTTACTCTTCATTGTGATAGTAATATAAGGAGGGGCTTTTTGGGAAATGATTATGTCTTGAGGGTTTTGTCCTCATGAATGGATTAGTGACTTATGTAAGGGCTGGAGGGAACTAATTTAGGTTTCCCCTTTTGCCTTTCTGTTCCTCCGCCATGTGAGGACACAGCATTTGTCCCCTCCCAAGGTGCAACAACAAGGTGCCATCTTAGAAGGAGAGATTGGACCCTCACCAGACACAGACTATGCCGGTGCCTCCATCTTGGACTTCCAGCCTCTAGAACTGTGAGAAATAAGTTTCTGTTGTTTATAAATGCCCATTCTAAAGTGTTTTGTTATAGCAACACAAAAAAGCTAAGACAAAGACCCACAGCATAATCCTTAGTGCCTTCAGGAACAATTGCCCTAGTCATGGGTCATCTAGTGGGAAGCTGTAGGTCTCAGGTAAAAATTTGGTTTGTCTCTAATATGAGCACAGGAGTAATTTGGCCTGGGAATTATAATACTTTATGCTATTTCCCAGAGGAGACAAGCCCGTGGTTCAGTTCTAGGGCAGTGGTCCCCAACCTTTTTGGCCGCAGGGTCCAGTTTTGTGGAAGACAATTTTTCTAGGCATCGGGGTGGGGTGGTTTTGGGATGATTCAAGTGCATTAAATTTATTGTGCACTTTATTTCCATTATTATTATATTGTTTCCATTATTTTTATATTGTAATTTTATATTCCATTATTATTATATTGTAATATATAATGAAATAATTATACAACTCACCATAATGTAGACTTAGTAGGAGGCTTGAGTTTGTTTTCCTGCAACTAGATGATCTGATCTGGGACTAATGGGAGACTGATCATCAGGGATTAGATTCTTACAAGGAGACCACAACCTAGATACTTTGCATGCACAGTGCACAGTAGGATTCATGTTCCTATGAGAATCTAATGCCACTGCTGAACGGACAGGGGGCAGAGCTCAGGTGGTAATGCAAGCAATGGGGAGTGGCTATAAATATTGATGATGCCTTGCTTGCTCTCCCACCACTTACCTCCTGCTGTGTGGCCCAGTTCCTAACAGGCCATGGACCAGTACTGGTCCATGGCCTGGGGTTTGGGAGCCCTGTTTTAGGGCATTCTAACGTTTCCAGACTCTTGGTAAATGAATACTTTTCTCTATATATGGAATAGGGGCTTACCTCTAGAATAACCTATTCTAGGGAATTGGCAAATACCTCTATAAATACCCTGTTATCTTAGTATTTACTACATATGTAGATTTTGAACAAACACAGGTGTTATGGATTGAATTGTTTCCCTGCTTCCTAAATTCATAAGTTGAGTCCTAACCTCTAATGTGACTATATTTGGAGGTGGGGCCTTTACTAGTGTAATTAAGTTTATATGAAGTCATGAGGGTAGGGTCCTAATCCCATAGGGCTAGTGTCCTTAATGGAGAGGAAGAGACATCAGAGATCTCTCTTTCCATGCATTATAGAGGAAGGTCCATGTGAGGACACACTGAGCAGGTGGTTGTCTGTAAGCCAGGCAGAGAGGCCTCCCTAGGAACTGACCCTATTGGCATCTTGATGTTGAACTTCTAGCCTTCAAAATTGTGAGATAATAAATTTCTTTTGTTTAAACTACTTAATCTGTGGTGTTTTATGGCAGCCTGAATAGACTAATATAACAGGGGAAAATAATCTGTACAAAATGCATTGTCTAAATATGAAGGAACAAAAAATCTGGCATGGCATTGAACAATTGATGGGATGTAAGAAGAGAATAACCATTTGGCTTTGACTTTGGAAAAAGTTCATTCAAGCAGTATGCGATATTGACCTATGATTATGTTTCACTCTTTGTGGGCCCTAGTATGTCAATTATTCTGCTAAGAATAGTATTTCCTGAATCATCATATTTTAAATATTCATAATTGTTTTCAGCTTTGGCCTTTAGAAAAACTTTAGGACGTTTATTTGTAATAATTACATGTATGTACCTATGTGTAAGTCTACATAAAATAAAAATATTATAAACATTAATAGTGTAAGACTTAAAGGTAGAGCTAATAAACTGGAAGGTGGTAGAGGGGAAATTTTGGAGCAAAATGTAGGGAACTAATTGCTCAGTTTATAAATTGGAGCACTGAGAATACTATCTGAAGTAGATACAAAAAATAGAAGATTAAGAGTTCTTTAAAGTTACAAAGATTACCAGTGGTGTAACCACTCAACAAGTTCTTCCTGCCTGCTGCACAAAGACCACACTATTGCAGTAAAGAAAGTTTAATTGACCTGAGGCCAGCCATGCCATGCAGAAGACAGAGTTATTACTCAAATCAATCTCCCTGAAAATTTAGAGACTGGAGTTTTTTAAGGATAATTTGGTAGGTAGGGGGCCTGGGAGTGGAGAGTATTGATTGGTTGGGTCAGAGATGAAATCGTAGTGAGTCAAAGCTGTCCCCTTGCACTGAGTCAGCTCCTGGGTGGGGACCACAAGATCAGATGAGCCATTTTCATCAATCTTGGTGATGCCAGAGTCTGAAAAATAACTTGAGCACCAATCTTAGGTTTTCTAATAGTGTTATTATCCCTAGGAACAATTGAGGAGGTTTTGAATCTTGTGACTTCTAGCTGCATGATTCCTAAACCATGATTTCTAATATTATAGCTAATTTATTAGTCCTACAAAGGCAGCCTGGTCCCCAGGCAAGAAGAGGGCTTGTTTCAGGAAAGGGGTGTTATCATCTTTGTTTCAAAGTTAAACTATAAATTAAGTTCCTCCCAAAGTGAGTTTGGCCTACACCCAGGAATGAACAAGGACACCTTGGAAGTTAGAAACAGGATGGAGTTGGTTAGGTTAGATCTCTTTCACTGTCATAATTTTCTCGCTGTTAAAATTTCTGTAAAGGCAGTTTCAGTGGTAGAGCTAAAACTAAAAAATGATAACAAGTTTTTGGAGAAGAAGTAGCTAGTTAGTGAGCTAGATCCCTCCTTATTTACAAAGTAGGACCAATAGATACTCCAAAAGCTGACACATCAAGAAATAGAGTTGTAAGTATATTCTTTTGAATTGAAATCTCAAACAGTCATAAATAGGTGTTATTGAAGCCTCTGAAGAGAGCCGGTCCTCTTCCACATTCAGTTTCTGAACAAATCAAGGAATAAGGCAAGGAATAAGGTTGATAGAAGATTCAAATGTTTACTTTATTATTAATAAAATCTAAGTTCGAGAACATGACTTGCTGTGAGAGCTAAAAGGCATAATAAGTTCCTTTAGTAGAAGGAACTTTATCCAGGCAGTTATAAAAGTGCTGAACCAGGGCAGCCCTTCCCACATTTTGGGAAAAGCCTGCACCTGGAAAAGCAGCAAACATGTTCTCCCTCGGGGTGCCAGCTCCCAGGTGAAAGAAAGGAAGGAGCTGAGCCAGGAATGCACGGGTTTGGCTTTTTATTTTCCCTGAAGTTTGCTACTCAGATGAAGCCACATTTTAAAGTGAATTCCATTGTGGAATGGAGAGAGGCCAGGAATATCACATCTCCACGTGGAAGGAAACATTAAGACTAAGGAGTTTCCCCTTCCAACTTGCATGAGATGTGGGGTAGATAGGAGAATAATTTTACTTTTCATTTTATACCCCTTTGTCTCTTTATACCTGTGTGAAGCTTGTAATTATATTTTAAAAAAACTTGGAAGAATATGAATAGAAGGTGGGAGGTGAATGAAGGTTTACTGTGTGCCTTACCTTTTCTTTGGCTTATTTTTGTTCTTATTCTACCCCACTTTCATTCCCCCCAGAAATTTAGTTTGAACCAAATAAGAAAGGGAGATTATGAAAAGAGTAAAGAAAGGATTAAATGCCAGCCCAATACGGTAAGTCAGTTCTCCTAAATTTTATCTTCAAATGCGCATCGTCTCTAATGCAGCAGCCACATCTCAATCCACTCCTATAATGTTATTTTTATTTTGCCCACCAAGACTTAGGCCTGAGATGACATCTCAGCCACCTTGTCCTGTTTTTCGGATTCTCAATACCTTTTTCTTTTCTTCTATGTGAATCAGTTCTAACAAGAGAGAAAATTTGGGGAGGATCTTAGGGCTCCCCAGACTCCTGCAGGTTCCTCCAACAGCACTGAGTTGATGCCCATGACTCCTCATTCCCTTTACTCTCCCTATTCCATTGCACTGGAGAAAAATTTCTCCAACTCACTCTAAATATCCCTTCTTCTTCCATTTACCAGGTGATCAAGAACTTGGGATTCATGGTGTCTTGATCTGTGTGGTAGTTACACAGGTATATACATACGTGAAAATTTATTGAGTTGGATACTTAAGATGAGTGCCCTTTATTCCATTTACTATATGTGTATTACCCATCAATTAAAAAAAAAAAAAGCTAGCCTTTAATTTTTTGGCAGTTTCTACCTCTGCCTAAAACCAACACAAGAACAAGTGAGGCCTTTCCACTAACCTTTTATTCTGGCAACACCTTGAAAGTGGGGCTTTCAAACACTCCATAATCTACCAGTGCTTCTTAGTCTTTTAAATATTTCTTTTCCCCCAAACTTACTAAATATTTTCAGTGCACAATTAAATTTTATCTTCTCCAGACATTTCTAACTGTGACTGGAATCCAGAAAATCTAGAATCCAGAAAAAAAGATTGTTACATTTTGCTGCATTACAAAACAACAACAACAACTTCTGCATGGCAGAAACACCATGGGTAAAATAGAAATATGCATGAAAGGTAGATAAAAATGGAGAAAAGTATTCACAACCCAAATCACAGGCAAAGGGTTCTGCCCCCAATATAGAGTTCTAACCAGTTTATAAAGGAACAACAAGCCAATAGAAAAATGGGCAAGGGATATGAACAAACAATCCCATGAAATATAGGGCCCCAAATACATAAACAGATGCTTATCCCCACTCACAAGAAGATAAATGAAAGTGGAAACTACACTGAAATGTTATTTTTCAAGCTGTTGGACTGAATAAAATCCAAAGGTTACACACCACGTGGTGTTAGCAAGGCTAGAGGAAACAGACTCTACCATGCATTACTTGGGAAGGTACATTTTCTTGCTTTCGTAGGGGGCAGTTTAATAGTACCTATCAGTATTACAAATATGTATGCCTTTGATCCAGAAGTTCCATTCCTAGGAATTTAAGTGGCAAATACACTTTAGACAGGCAAAATTATGCTTATTCAAGGTAGCATCATTGTTTGTAATCGTAAAATATTATCAATTACTTAAATGTTTATGAAAGTGGTCTGGTTAAATAATGATACACATTTACAATAGAAAACTAGCCAATTACCAAAAAAAAGGGGAGGAAAGTTCTTTTTGTTTTAATATGAAAACCGTCTAAGTTTTTGTTGAGTGAAAAAAAAAGATTAGTAGAGCAATGTGCAAGGGTATGGTAATACTTGTGTAAAGAAGGACGGTAAAAGAGTATATGTGTATATCTATCTTAACCCATTTGTGCCTGAGGTTGCAATTTTTTTGAATTTTTGCAATCAGACCTATCAGACCTTGTCAATGACCTTGAGCAGTAGGATGTAAATATCTCCCACATGCTTAGTGTTCCAATAATGGAACACTAGGCATAAATGAGTTTTAACATGTGCAAAAATTACTCTGGAAGTATAATGAAGAAATGAAATAAAGGTATTGCCCATGGGGGTATAAGGGAAAGACATTTCATTTAATTTTTTAAAAAATATTTTAACTGTATGAATGTATTACCTATTCAAGACAAAAACAAACAAAAACTATCTTGACACTTGTAACCCTCCTTTGTGGCCCATAATGGCTGAAATATGTGCAGACTTATGTTAGGTTCTAACTGAATGAAGTCTGAGAGGAGTTGGTAGGTGAGTGGCAGGTAGCTGGAAAAACACTTGAGGAATCATAGACAATTTTGACAGGGCTTTACTCTCTCTCTGGGCACAAGTGAGCTATATGTACAGCATTAGCAGGGTAATTATACCTTTTACAGACAATAGTGACTCTGAGCCAACCACAAACCCACATGGGTGATCGATCACCTAATGCACCTCACATGGCATGGTTACCTAGTGTGGGGGGTTGTGCGCCTGTACTCCAAACCCGCTGAGTCATGCTTCGCTGGAAAGCAGCCTTGGCCTACTCCTGATTAAAGCACAACTTAGTTTATCACCAGAAAGACCAGCCTGGCCAACATGCTGAAACCCTGTCTCTACTAAAAATACAAAAATTATCTGGGTGTGATGGCACATGCCTGTAATCCCAGTTACTTGGGAGGCAGAGGCAGGAAAATCACTTGAACCCAGGAGGCGGAGGTTGCAGTGAGCTGAGATCGCACTGCTGCACTCCAGCCTGGGTGTCAGAGTGAGACTCTGTCTCAAAAAAACCAAAAGCAAATGCATCACGATAGATCATGCAATGCAAAAGCACTCAGCAAGCCCGCTGTATTTATTATTGTTTGTTTTTGAACTATGTAGTGGAAGGTGTGCTTTACAATTTTCTCCTCGCAAATACTTATTCCTTGACTTAACCCACTACCACAACGACAGCTATCACTCACTGATTCACCAAAAATTGGGTAATTATCTTCCTTTTAAAAATAATGTTTCTTAAATGTATTTATAGCTCACATCGATTTCAATGTTTAATATTAGAAGTGTTTTGGATCTTTATTTAGAAATTTGCTAATTTTTTTTTGACAAGAAATACGTTGTAGGAACTTATCTCTTGTTTACATCAACTAACCTATGGTAAAATTGGTTTTATTATACATAATTTCCCTTAAAATTGCAGTTTCCGAGAACCTATCAAAAACATTAAGTGAGAATTAACAGTACTACTATGGAATTAGTTCCAGGATATACGTTTAAAAAGGTAAAGTGGGTAAAATAATGTATAATGTGCTACCATGTATCTAAGGGAGGGCTATAATTACATATATACTTAAAACAAAAACAAAAACAAACAAACAAAAAAAAACAAGAGAATTCCCTCTGGCCAAGAGAATCAACTACAAAATTAAACAAAATGGTTACTAATGGAGAAGGAATAGAAATTGGTTGTCTTTAAATATAACTTGTTTTGAAGGTTTTTATTTTGGATTCTTGTATGTTTTATACAATTTTAAAATAAAAATTATATTAAAAAACAACTTCCGGCCAAGCACAGTGGCTCTTGCCTGTAATCCTAGCACTCTGGGAGGCTGAGTGTGCAGACTGCTTGAGCTCAGGAGTTTAAGACCAGCCTGGGCAATATGGCAAGACCTCATCTCTAGAAAAATACAGAGATTAGCCAGGCATGGTGGTGCATGCCTGTAGTCCCAGCTACTCTGGAGGCTGAGATGGGAGGATTGCTTGAGTCCAGGAGGCAGAGGTTGCAGTGAGCTGAGATTGCACCACTGCACTCCAGCCTGGGTGACAAAGTGAGACCCTGTCTCAAACACACACACACACACACACACACACACACACACACACACACAAACACAGAGAAATCCTAAAAATAGAAATTAAGAAAAAAAAATGAATCTAACTCTGTATCAAATTAGAAGCATAACCATATAGCAAGTAAGATTTTAAGTGTCTTACTAAGAGTCATCTGGTTATAATCTCTACAGGATATATTCTACAGGAAACTATAGAACAAGGAAACTGATTTCTTCGACAATGATGACAAAATTGTAAGAAAAATAAAACAGAGGTCGAGCACGGTGACTCACGCCTGTAATCCCAGCAGTTTGGGAGGCCAAGGAGGGTGGATCAGCTGCTGTAAGGAGTTCAAGACCAGCCTGGTCAACGTAGTGAAACCCCATGTCTACTAAAAATACAAAAATTAGTAGGGCGTGGTGGCAGTCGCCTGAAATTTCAGCTACTTGGACGGCTGAGGCAGGAGAATCGCTGGAACCCGGGAGGCGGAGGTTGCAGTGAGCCGAGATCACGCCATTGCACCCCAGCCTGGGTGACAAGAGTGAGACTCCATCTCAAAAAAAAAAAAAAAAGAAGAAAGAAAAAGAGAGCAAGAGCCATACACTTAAAGGGTCCAAGGAGGCATATCATTCTGTTGCAATATATGGACCATCCATATTTGGAGCCTGATACAAACAAACTCTATAACAATGAAACTGTCTAAAACAATTTTGGAAATCTGGATGTTAACTGAAAATTTGATGGTGTTAAGAAACTGCCATTAATTTTTTAGATGTGTTGATGTGCAAATGCATAACCTACTGAAAAGGACACAGTCCCTTGGAGATGTAAACTTCATTGGCATTTTGGAAAGTCTAAATTCTCTATGCTTTGAGAGTAAATTTGCTATGCTCAGTAAGAGGTGTAACCATTTGAGGCAAATAAACTTAATTCATTCCATTTAAGAAGCACAATTTAATTCAACTATCCTTTTAAAAGTGAGTTTTACTTGACTCTTGAATAAAATCTTAAAATCAAAGCTAGAAAATATTTATTTGTGTCTGTACATTTATGTGTACATGTCTGTGTTTGTATATTGTCTACATGGTATCAAATTGGCTTATAAACAAATGAGTGCTATAAATGAGTAAGCCCAACCATTTTCCAAGTTTGTATAACTTGAACAAATTTTTGCTAAATAAGACTAGTTCAATATTGTTGATTTAATAAAAACAACTACTTTCTGAGTTATCTGCCAAATACCATTATATTTAAGTTTCTTAAGTGAACACTTAATGTTCACAGATTATAAAAATGGCTAAAAGGAGTATATTTTGAAATGGTGACTAGCTTTGATAAATATCTCAGTTCCCATAAATAATCTAGGGAAACTGGTAAAAATTAATAGATTAGGTAACTGTAAATGAGATAAATGTCTGTAAATGGAGTTTTCCTGTAATTTAAAATCTTAAAGTTATGTTAAATTAAAATTAAATAATAGATGCTCATTAAATATCTGGGTCATTTCCAACTAAGATAAAAAATTATAAGAAAACATGTTTCTGAAAATTATAAAATGGTTCTCATTTATAAAATACTGAGATGTGACAGTTTAAAATTGCTTGCTAAAATGTAAGGTTACTAAGAGTTAAAAATTCTTTGTTTTTTTTTTTTTGGGTTCACTGCAACCTCCACCTCCTGGGTTCAAGCAATCCTCTTGCCTCAGTCTCCCCAGTAGCTGGAATTATAGGCATGCACTACCACACTGGGCTAATTTTTGTAATTTTAGTGGAGACGGGTTTCATCGTGCGGCCCAAGCTGGTCTCAAGCTTTTGGCCTCAAGGGAGCTGCCTGCCTCAGCCTCCCAAAGTGTTGAGATTACAGGCATGAGCCACTGCTCGGCCTGAAAATTCTGATTTTTATATAATTTCATATGCAAAATGTGGCCAGAAAAGTACGTTTTTTTTTTTTTGGAAAAATAATTATAAGATGGCATTAAAATGTGGGCTTTATTGAGAAAAAAATAATTTTATGTAATTTCGAGGTTATTTAAAGGTTGCTTCAAAATATGGATTTAGGAAAGAAATAGAAATAAGATAAAAAGAAACCAGTAATAGGAAAGAGAGATGTAAAGAAATTTATGGATATGACACTATACATTTGCTTAAAAAAGTGAAAAAGAGAGGAATAATTTTACAGGAAAATAAA